>NC_031769.1:148956530-149005380 GCF_001522545.3 Parus major
TATATATATAATATCCAATTTAAATCTATTTTCTTTCAGCTTAAAGCCATTCCCCCTTGTCCTAAGTTCCCAGTTGAGCATTCTGCCAGTAAGAAATAAACACTGTTTGTTGATAAACTGTGATAGGGAAAATCTTACCCCCATTCCCTCTTCCCAGGCTCTCATTGGAGATGTCTAGGAAATACCCATGGTCTAATAATGGAAAGAAGAGAGGAAGTGAGATCTGACTGTTCATGCCAGCAGGGAAAGACCTGGAATGGGTCTAAATTTGCATTTAGATTTGCTTTTTTGGCAGCAATGTTTTCTGCTGGGTGCCAAGAGACCCCTCAGGGCTTGAATTATTTCTCAGGGAAAAGAATCAGCAGCAGCTATTCCATAACCAGAGATATTCTGGCTGAGGGCTGTAAAGATTAGAAGGGGCTGTAAATACTGGGGGAAACAAGCCAGGGTTAGGGGTTGATTCACAAGCTGCATCTTTTGCTGGTGCAGGGAGAGGAGGAGGAAAAAATATTTGAATGGGTGTAAGCCAGAGGGAGGAATGACAGATTTGTCTTTACAAACAAGTTGTGGGTCTGCTGGTAGATAAAACTAGCGCTGGGAGATAAAAGAAACAATGGGATGGATTCCACTGATTGATGAATGGAAAAAAAATTATTTGTCTTTACAAACTGTAGGTTTGCTGATAAATGAAATTGGATATTGAAAGATGAAAGAAATAGTGGGGAAAAACAATAAATTCCATAAAAATTAAAAATTAAGAGGGAGGGTTAGATTAGAGGGGAATCTTAGGTATCAGGCATTCCGGGAAGTCTGTGCCTCTCAAGTACCTCAGCCCACAAGGAAAGAGAGAGGGACATGGCCAAGAAATTAGGAAAAAAAGGAGGCTGCATCCTCCAAAAATTGAGGATACTCCAGGGGAATGCCCCATGGCCTCTCCCTTTATTCAAATAAAGTAAAAGCACTCCTCTGTCTCCTTTTTGGACATTAACCTCTGGTGTTTGTGGATTAATTTATCTGACACCAGGAAAAGCCTGTGGGAGACAGAAGCTGCCCTCAGCATCGTGGCAGCCATGGGACATGGTTTGGGTGTCATTTCTTTGCCTCTGGGCAAGTCAGAAATGTAGCACAGGGTCACGGAATCAATTGGGTTGGAAGAGAACTCTGAGACCATCTGTTCCAACTCGAGGCTAAACACCACCAAGCACTGGGTGCCATGCCCAGGTTTTTCTTAAACACCTGCAGAGATGGTGACTCCACCCATTCCAATCCTTGACAAACCTTTCCATGAAGAGATTCCTCCTGATGTCCTGAATGCCATGAATAAAATCTCTCAAGAAATCCACCCCAGTTAAAATACTGTGTTTAGTTATGTACAGTTAATGTTCTTACCCCATTTGTAAACCTTGTTTATTGTACCCCCTCTTTACCCCGATAGTTATTAGTAATGTTAATAACTTACCAGTTTTTGAAGTGTTTTAAGAGTTCTTATGAGACATTCCTCTATCCCTTACTTCCCAGCTACTATGTGACAAAGCAACTCCCAGGGAGCTGTGCAACAGAATAATATGCAAACTAAGGCATGCAAGACACCAAAACAACGAGCTAACAAAAGAATAAAAGGACAAAGAAACATATTCTAGCAAGCTATGATGACAGATTGTCTTCCTGCATCACCTTAGCCTGCTTAGAAACCATCTTCCTGCATCACCATGACCTCAAGAGGACTGGAAAGGACTGACCACCCTAGACAATGAGCCAGAATTACAGGCCTTGTGGTTATTTCCATGAGGATGGAAGCTCCAGTTCTGCAGAGTGTGTTGCAAAGCTGAATAGTGCTTTCTCCTTGGAGCTGCCAGTGTGGGAACAGCTGTGCAAGCAGCCCTTTGGGCTCCCACCCCAAGAGCTGAATCCTAAGAAAAGCATGAAACAGGAGTCTGTCTCCTGGCCCATTTCTTTCACTGAACCTACCCTGGTGTAGTTTGAGGTCATTTCCTACAACCCCCTCAGCTGCACCCTCCCATCAGGGGGTTGTGCAGAGCCAGAAGGTCCTCCCTGAGCCTCCTTTTCTCCAGGCTGAGCCCCTTTCCCAGCTCCCTCAGCTGCTCCTGGTGCTCCAGACCCTTCCCCAGCTCTGTTCCCTTCTCTGGACACGCTCCAGCCCCTCAATGTCTTTCTTGACGTGAGTGGCCCAAAACTGGACACAGCCCTGAAGATGTGACCACAACCCTACTATAAAATAATCCACTGTAATTACATGACAGATTTATAAATTAGGTACTACACTGGCAATATTTAGACACTTTATTAGCAATAAATCTATTTTTAATCATCCACAAAATCCCTGTGTCCTATCTGTGGCATGGAACCTTCTCCCAGTATCTCTGTCACATGGAGTGAGGCAAGCTGGAGGGCTTGGAGAGACCAAGGACACTTCTACCAGACAGTGAGTAAATCTTAAATGAAATACAGATCAGACCTTTAGCAGCAAAAGGAGATGAAGGGTGGTTCTGAACCGCTGAAGTGAGGGCAGACAGCTTTGTGTAAAAGTCTTGTCTCTGGTTGTTTACTACAAAATTCAAAATTAAATAGTTCT
Organism: Parus major; assembly: GCF_001522545.3. Taxonomy (NCBI): domain Eukaryota; kingdom Metazoa; phylum Chordata; class Aves; order Passeriformes; family Paridae; genus Parus; species Parus major. The sequence goes on from NC_031769.1 coordinate 148,959,124, forward strand.
GAACCAGACTGACATGATGATACAGAAATGCATCCTCAAAAAATGAGAAATAACTCATAAAAGAAAGAATACCAAGACAAGAAACCTGCAGCATCACAGGGCCCCCTTTGCCTCTCCATCATTACAATCAGTAGTAGGGCTGCGCCATACAAGGCAGGGCTGAGTTGCTGGCACAGCTGGTTTTGGGTGCCTCAATTCACTTGAAACACCTCAAAGATGGTTTAAACTATTGTATTTTACTTCATCCCTGTGTCTGACTCAGAGAAGAGTCAAATTTGAGTGGTGACATCCAAAACTTGATGGCCTGTGGTCAAACCAGGCTTGAATTACCTCATTCCTTTCACTCACTTCGGTGACTCATTCCCAGTTCTTGCTGGGAACACTTTTGGCTCAGTCCTTTGCAAAGGGATGTAAATCACTCAGAGATGAGAGGTTTATCTCTGTCCATTATCAAACCTGGGCTAAAGCTGTGAATTTGGAATGAGTCTGACCTCGGGGCTTCTATCCATGCTGTGAACTCTGCTCCTGGATACTCAGCTTTGCAGTCCACTGGTGCTGATCCAAGGGTCCCTGCCAGAATCCAATTCAATTTATATTTCAGTCCATTCTCAGGCCACTTGCTGTAGGATCTTTACTCAGCCAGCACAGGTGGGCAGCCCACAGCAAACTTAGTCCAGTTCTCATGGTGCAGAGAAGAGAATCCAAGTTTCCTAGTGCTTTCCTGATGAGCATTTCCAGATTTTAAAGCCCTGTTTCACAAAAAGACATTTTTTTATTGAAGCCAAAATGCTTCTCATACACAATTAAGTATTAAATTACTTGGATAAGAGGGTGTTTAAGAAGATTGTTTGATTAGAATCAGAATACCCAGAGGTGGAAAGGACTCCAAAGGTTCATCAATTCCAACTCCTGGCCCTGCACAGGACACCCCAAAAATCACTCACGTGACTGAGGGTGTGCAAACACTTCTTGAGCTCTGGCAAAGTTGGTGTTGTGATCACTTCCCTGGGGAGCCCATTCCAGCTCCTGACCACCCACTGGGTAAAGAATCAGGTCAACAACAAACACCCGAACCAAAAATCCAGTTACAGAACATAGAGGAGGTTTTTGGAGGCCCAAAATTCTCCTGATTTTGATGCCAGAGGGAACAAGCAGTCATCAGAGCAGGAGAGCAGAGGAGAGCTGGCAGGACAGAAGGGTGTCCCATGCTAAAGGCAGCCACAAACTTGGTGTTGCTGGTTTTATTTAACCATAACATCACAGAGTGGTTTGGGTTGAAGGGACCTTCAAGATAATTTCATTTGGGTTGGAAGGGACCTTGATTATCACAGAATTCCTCACCCCTGCCATGGGCAGGAACACTTTGCATTAGACCAGGTTGCTCCAAGCCCTTAATCTGAAGAAGGAGGGGGAAGCTCCTGCTCCTTCTCTCACAGAAAATGAATAAACAAACCAAGCTGAAGCGCAACAAATGATTTGGTTGGGAATAAGGTGACAAAGTAGAGGTGAAGCTCTTCAAGTCTTAGGCCAGAAATGCAAGATCTGCCATCCTCCCCTAGAATCCAGAGCTGATTTCCAGTTGGATAGCTGGTCTTTATCCTGTGACACTCAAAGCAGCTGATGCAGAATATCCATGTCCTCCCCTAGAATTCCCAGGGTTATTGATGGATAACAATTTCCCAAGGCAATAAAGGTTGGGATTTAGGCCTTGCTGTGAATCCTCCAGGCTTAACAAATAATAATAATATAAACAATCAATATTGCTTACATTTGTTTTCAGATCTTATAATTCGCATGTGTAGGGAGACAGCATTTAATGATGACCAACTGAGCCCAGCAGTGCTTCAGTCAATTCTTACCACTCCATTTCACTGCAGCAGCTGCCCCACCCCTGGCTGCACTCTTTATATTTTTGCTGTATTATTGCTGTCACGTTTAGCATGCAACAGGCAGCGTTGCTTTTATGAGGGGAGCAATATCGAGGCTGAAATACTGTGGCTGGCGATAAGTGAATTCCCTCTCCACGCCTGAAAAACCAGGAATGCCCTTAATCCGTGAGTGAGGGTTGTTCTGACAAACCATCTCTGGGTGTAATTATAGCTGAAGGCTGGGATCCATCTCGGCAGCAGCTGCTGGCTGGCACTGTTGCCTTCCCTTATAGCTCCTGAGCAGTGTCTTGGCTCATGAATATTCATCAGCAGAGTGTTGGGAGCACTGATAACAGCTTCAGAGAGACTCATTCAGTAAAGTCCAGGCTGCAGATCCAGCAGCCCGAGTGATTGGGGCTGATCTCCAGTGAAAGAAACACCACGGGGAAGCAGAGGGAGAGGTAAAGGGAAATACCTTTGGCAGAGGGAACAGTGGAGGGAAAGAATGGATTGTTCCATGCCAGGAAACGAATCCTGGAGCGCAGCAGAGAAGAAACGGCAGTGCTGCAGTTAAACAGAGCAGCTGATTGTAAATAAACAGGAGTTCAAGGTTTCAGAGGCACGAGAAAGCAAAAAACAGGGGGGATGGCTCAGTTCAAGGAGCAAGCTCACATGGGAAGAAAGGGGTACTGGCTTTAGGCTGGAGGAGGATAGGTTTACACGGGATACTGGGAAGAAATTCTTCCCTGGGAGGGTGGTGAGGCCCTGGCACAGGGTGCCCAGAGAAGCTGTGGCTGCCCCATCCCTGGAAGTGTCCAAGGCCAGCTTGGATGGAGCTTGGAAGCAACCTGGTCTAATTAAAAGTGTCCCTGCCCACGGCAGGGGGTTGGAATGTGCTGATCTTTCAGGTCCCTTCCAACCCAAACCATCCCAGGATTATATGACACAAGCTGGCCAGAGATGGCCATGTCTTCACCTCCTGTGGAGGAACAGTTGTGCTCACACGGTGCTACCCAGCCATACCTGTTGTTGGCACAGCCTTGGCACAAATGCTGGTCCAGGGATGCTGTTGGGGTCAGAGGTACAGAAAATAGGCTCTTATTTGTAGTGCCTGGCTCCCAAGAGAGCACTGAGTTCAGCATAACACCATGGACACAGCTTTTAAAGTTAAGTGGAGAAACTGGGAATGTGAGTGTGAAGGTTAGATAGAGATTTCTTAAGTCACTGGGTGAGAAAGAGTTTAAGGTTTAAGCAATATGAGAGATGAAGAGACAATATGGAGGATTTAAGGCATTGTCCCTTTGTCCTTCTTCATCGTCTTCTTCTAAGGGTTTTTGGGTAATAATGAGTGATTGGATAAAGAAATCTTCAGTGCAGCACAGACGTGTTGGGTCATTGGGTCACTAGGAAAAGTAACTTGGCATTTGATTATTGGACAGATAGACACATAAAAGACCTTGGAGAGGTTCTTTGTTCTCCATTTTGCACCTCTCTATCTTCGTGTATATAGCTCCTGGTATTCTGTATATATGTAATATAGATAAGGAAAGAATGAACAACTAAGCCTGAACACAAGAAAACAGCTTCTCTCTCATCAATCTCAGTCCTGGGGACAAGAACCTAGCCACCAATGTCCCACCCCAACAGGATGCTCTTCACACCGGTGTCCTACAGATGGGGACCCACACCAGACCCACCCCACTGAGCCAGTGCAAAGACTCAGGACAGTGCCATCAAAAAGTTCTGAATCATACAAAACTGAGGGGGAAAAAAACCCCCACTGCAAATGGGAGTTGTGAATCTTTGGGTTCTGGGCAGCAGTGAGTAGTGCGGCCTTTTTGTTACAAGGAGTAAGATCCTTATATCCACAAACATGGATGAGAGCCTTTGGAGTGAGAATTTGGTGGTGCCCACTGCTCTGGAAAAGTCTTGCAAAGCCCTGAAGAACTTTCTCAAAGCAGGCTCTAAACAATGTCCGTAAATGAATTTAAGGAATATAAAGGAACTAGAGAGTGACCACAGCAGGGCCATGAAGATGGTGAAGGGTCTGGAGGGGAAGCCACAGGAAAATCTCTGAGGTCACTTTGTTCAGCTGAGGAAGAGGAGGCTGAAGTGAGACCTCATCGTGGTCTGCAGCCTCCTCGTGAAGGAAAGAGGAGGGGCAGGCACTGATCTTTGCTTTCTGGTGACCAGTGCAGGATTCAAGGGAGAAGCCTGAAGTTGTATCAGAGGAGGTTTAGCTTGGATTCTTCACCCAGAGTGTGGTTAACCCCTGGAACAGGTTCCCCAGGGAAGTGGTCACAGCACCAAGCCTCAAAAAGCATCGGGACAACACTTAGCCAGAGGGTGGGATTCTTGGGGATGTCCTGTGCAGGGCCAGGAGATGGCCTTGATGGTCCTTGTGGATCTCTCCCAACTCAGAATATTCTGTGATTCTATAATTTTGTGTGCAGATCACCTTGCATCTTCTCCAAGGCTTTCCATGAAGGCTGCTTTGGAGATAAACACTGGGAATGCAAACTGGAGCAGCCACAGGACTGAGAAATCAGTTTAGCACCCAGAGAAGCCAGCTTGCACCCAGAAGCAGCTCCCTTTATTGTTGTACATATTATTACAGATTTCACAGCAGCATTTGGCTCTGGCCAGGCCCTGTTGTGCCTCTGTACACATGGAATGAGATTCCTGAAATGGAGCCGTCTGTGACAGCCACCCCAAGCTCCATTTGCATTTCCAGAGGGTAATTCCTCTCATCCCAAAAGCAACCAGCTGATGCTGAGAGATGAATCATGTTTGGGAATGCCTGGGTTTGCCCCCTGTGTCTTGCTGAGCACTAGAGTCCTACCTCACTTTCTGTACATTGATTAGGGCTGAATCACAAATTCATCACTCACAGGTGCTGAACTTGGGGATGACAGCGTTTGCTGTAGGTCACTGTTTTTCTCCCTATTGCCAAGTAGTTAAATTCATCCAAGGCTGCCTCTCTTCTTCCCAAGACATGTTTTACATTCAGACAACTCAAAGCAATCTGCAAACATGAAAAAAAGGATGCCCTGTTCCTCTGTGTAGGCACCTGGTGCAGACCCAGGAGGAGATTTTAGCTCTGTCCAAACCTGAAGACAGAAATTATCATTTCCTAGAGTCTATCTCGTGGTGTTAGCACTAAAAACAGCAAATAGTGCAAGTGTGGGTGTCCTGCATACCTGAAAAGCAGTGAGATCCTGACATTCTGGTGAGTCAACAATGCAGTGGGAGGCAGGAGAATATCTTGGAGGTCAGGAATTCAGGCATGGTGTCCTTCAAAAGCAAAGAGAGAGAAACTGCTCTGAGCATTGTCTTCTGCATAGAAAAATCAGGAATAACGAGCAAAATCCTGGGTTTGGGAAGGATGGTTGGGAGAGAGCTGCAAAATGCCTGCTGGAGATTTAATCAAGGGTTTGGAATGGGCATCGAGGGCAGCTGAGACCCTGGCAGTCCCTTGGCCTTGCTGCAGGAGTTGATGCAGCCTTTAATTGCATTCAAGGGGCTCATTTTAATGAGAAGCATCGGTGTTAATTGCTTGGGTTGTTGCTGCCTGATAAAGCCCTTTCAGAGTTGTTGGGTAACCAGGTCCCTTTTCAGGTCACAGGGACACTTTAAAATGTCCCCAGACACTCATCAGCTGCCTAAGCAAATCCTCTACCCATACCTCCTGCTAAAAAAAGACTACAAACCCTCCAGCTCCTACAGGCCTGCAACCCAGAGCCCAACTGCCCAGCAAACAATCCCAAAAGGATCTAAAATCCTTTTAAAGGAAACTAACTAACTAGGGGACTCCACAAGGACCCGGTGGGATGGCGTGACCCCAGTAAATCACAGATAAAGAATTTCAATTTTTCCATGTCTTTATTGGCTTGGCCTCATTAGCCTGGTTAGTTTTGGACCCTTGCCTCTCCAGAGCAGGAGAAGTTTCCTTGAAACTTTCCAGTGTGTAAGTTTAAAGTATACAGAATTATCCACAGCAACTCTTAGACTTTATAAATATATAATTTCTCCTTTCCTTATCACTTTTTAAAAGCAACACCGGAACTCTGAACTCAAGCTTGGCTATAGCTGGACAGAGAAGAACTTTCTCCACAAGTAGCTGTGGAATGGTTTGGAATGGGGGATGCCTTCAAGATCATCTCATTCAATCTCCTGCCATGGGCAGGGACACCTTCTACAATCCCAGGTTGCTCCAAGCCCCATCCAACCCAGCCTTGGACACTTCCAGGGATGGGGCAGCCACAGCTTCTCTGGGAAACCTGTGCCAGGGCCTCCCCACCCTCACATGGAGGAATTTTTTCCCAATATCTCATCTAAACCATCAGTTCAAAATTATTCATCTTCATCCTAGCACTCCAGACCCTTTCCTAAATTCCCTCTCCAGCTCTCTTGGAGTCCCTTTAAGCACTGGAAGGGGCTCTAAACTCTCCCTGGAGCCTTCCCTTCTCCAGGATGGACATTCCCAGCTCTCCCAGCCTGGTTCCAGAGCAGAGGAGCTTCAGGTCTTGGAGAATCTCTGTGGCCTCCTCTGGACTCACTCCAGCAGCTCCAGGTCCTTCTGACAGGGACCAGAACTGGACACAGCGCTCCAGGTGGGCTCTCACAGGCAGAGTGAAGAGCCAGCTCCCGTTTCTTGCTGCCTCTTTAAAAGACAAACTTTCACTCTGGAAAGTCCAGAGGAACATCAGAGGCTGGTGCCACCTGAGCTGCCTCTCAGCACGGCGCCTTTGCTAACCCACAATTGATTAACAATTTGCTTTCATCTCCATTTCAGAGCCCGTGGAAGGAGCTGTGCTGTGCTCAGAGTCTGGGACTCGCTGTTCCAATGGGAGGAGAAAAAAAATGAAAAAAAAGCACGATTCCATCAAAGCTGTCATTCCTTTTGGCAAGCAAACCCATTAGAGATTCATGAGGTGTGCTCTGAAGTCTCTCCCCATTTACTCCTCTATCGTCTGCTCGCTGCGGATTTTTCCAGTGCTCATTCCTAATGAATGCTGCTGTTCCACGGAAATGACCCGCGTTGGGCTGCACTGGGATGGGGTGTCTGCCTGGATTACCTTTGGGAAGGTGTTAACGAGAGGTGGCAGGGCTGGTACCGAGGGGAGCAGCTCTGGGGAAGAGCCACGATTCAGCTGAGCACACCCAGGATGCCCCGGGCTGACAGAGATCACACAAAGAAATTAAAAAGCAAAGCTCAGGTGGTGTCAGGCTCTGCAGGGCTTGGGCTGTGGAGCGTCCAGGAGAGGCTCCTTCACATCCCATTTGGTGAGGGAGGGATCCAGCTCAGGAGTGGCATCCCACTTATCCCATTAGAAACTGGAGGCACAAACTGCTGCCAAATTGATCAGAGGGATGGAGCAGCTCTGCTGGGAGTTTAAAATGAGAGAATTGGGATTGTGCAGCCTGGAGAAGAGAAGGCTTTGGAGTGACCTGTGTAGCCTTTCAGTACCTAAACAGAGCCTATAAAGGGAGATGGAGAGATTTATTTACAGGGGCCTGGAGCGGAAAGGGGGAATGGCTTCAAATTGACAGGGAATGATTTTATATTGGATATAAGGAAGGTCCCTTTCCATTCCAAGGTGGTGCTGGGACATGGGACAATTATCTATAATTTAATGCTAATCTGAATAAGAGGAAATGACCTCAAGTTATGCCAGGGAGATTGAGGCTGGATCCTAGGAAAAATTTCCTCTTTGAGAGGTTTGTCAAATGCTGGAATAGGCTGCTCAGGGAAGTGTGGAGTCACCAGCCCCAGAGGGATTTAGAAGACTTGGAGAATGTGGCACTTGGGGACATGGGTTAATGCTGGGACTCGATGATCTTAGACATCTTTTCCAACCTAAATTATTCTGTGAACCTATAACTTGACTATAATCCATGAGGAGCAGAAGGACCTAGAACAGCTCAATGGTTTGGGTGATTTTTCATTTGTTGCATGAAATCAGATCCAAATCCAGGGCCTGGAAGCCAAGCATAAATATAAGCAAACTAAAAATACAGTACAAACTTGGATTATTAGGCCAAATAACCATGGGAATAGATTCCCTTTTCTGTCAGCTGAGACTTTCTGAAAAGGCTGGGAGTATTTAAAAAGAGAAATATTGCAGAAGCTCTGGCTGTCGGGCAGATATAGGAACTGCTGGGAGAATTTAATAACTTGTCCCAAGAAGTAGATCAGGCCACAATTTACAGAAGTCAGGAGAGGCTGTTATGAAGTTGGAAAGTCTTTTCCAGCTTTTCAGTGTCCTGGAGTTGGGTAAAACCAGTTCATATATGGAGCCCATGGTCTGTAAAAGACTTTTGGATGAACCACTTCAAATTGACCCTGCACTTAAGCAAGACCCCTGTTAATGCAGATGAAACAAATCCACCTCTTTGTTCCTAAAATGAAAGTCAAAACCACCTTTCCTTCTGTTTTGCTGTGCTTTGGGGTTTGTTTTTTGGTGTTGTTGGTTGCTCGTGTGGCATTTTTCGTGTTATGCCAACACCCTGATTCAGCCCTACAGGGTAGGAATTTACCTTTATTGAATTACAGGGTTTAGGTGAGCTTTGGCTGTTTATTTTCATAAATATTCTTTTAAAGTCAGTGGAGAACAGCAGCGACTCAGGTGTCAAATGGTACTTAAAATACCCAGGATATTGTGTTGTCCTGCATTTACCAGTCAGGAAAGTGGTAACAACTGATTCCCTGGAATCAGCACAAAACATTTTTCTGGGAAAATCAGAGTTCAGGGACTCTTTTGTGTAACTGCCAGCTGAGCTTATGCTCATTCCTCATTTTGGAGTGAAAAATATTATATGAAGTGCTGGTGACGATGACCAAATCACCAAACTGAAAATCAAATCCAGTTTTAGAGCTGGATTTTTGGAAATCTCAGGGGTGTAAATTAGCAAAAAATGATGGAGTTTACGTGGCAAAGGAAAATAATCAAACCATTTTTTAGGGAGGAAAAATCTGAAATTCAGGTTGGAAACAGAGCTTTGTTTAATTATTTTTTACTTCTGAGATCTGACAAATTTAAGGTGGCTATAATAAACTATTGTTATTTTTACTATTAATATATATAAATATTTTTTTATTAACTTTTCTTCTCCAAGCAACCCCTATCCCTCCCTATGTATATGATCCCAGCTGGAACTGTGTGCTGGATACTGATACACAAGTTATTAGCACAAAATGTATTTTTCTCTCCTGGAGAATGTCTCTCTCCAGCCTGGAACAGCCTGTACAATTCCTGTCCTTATTTATCTCATTAATGCATTTACACGTTGACTGTTCTTCCTCCTCAAGAAAAACATGCAGTGGAAAACTCCAGGGCCAGATTCCCACTCTTTTCTCTCCTTGAATACAAACCTTACCCTTAGGCAGATTGGTTTTTTTTTAGTTTTTTTTTTTTTTTTAAATTTGCAAAAACCAAACTCAGTTTCTTAAGTGGGAATATCACCTGTCTCCAAAACATTTGGATTCAAGGTTAAGTGCCTTTTCACTCTGCTCTGTGGATGACTTTCCTGAAAGAAGGAGGCAGAGAATAAACATAAAAAATTGCATAAAACTCAAACTAACACGAGAATCCACCAGCGAGACTCAATTTTCATTTAGGATTCAGCCAAAAATAATATTCTGGATTATAACAGATGATTTTGCACCTCCTGGTTGTTGCTTGATTTCAGAGCTCCCATGGCCTTCCTTTTTCCAGCCTGAGATTGAAATTCCATTTCAAAAAAGGATCCTTTTGATGTCTTATTAACCATGCTGGACCTGGCTGCTGAACAAGGTTTATTATCTATAAACTGCATCCTGATTTAATCCAGATCTCCAGGCAGAGCCAGGCCTATTTGTGCTGCAATTTTTATTTTTCTCCAGAGGGGATGAATTAGGAAAAAAGACAATATAGAAACTTCTTGCTAACTTTTTTATCTTCTCCACCAAAGTCACCGTAAAACCAAGAGAAACATGGAATTGTTTGGGTTGGAAGGGACTTCATAAATCATCCAGTCCCACCTTTGCCGTGGACAGGGATACCTTTTACCATTCCAGGTTGCTCCAAGCCCTGTCCAAGCTGGCTTTGGACACTTCCAGGGATGGGGCAGCCACAGCTTCTCTGGGAATTCCATTCCAGGGCCTCCCCACTCTCGCAGGGAAGAATTCTTCCCCATTTTCCATCCCAACCTGTGCTCTGTAAGTACTGCTGACTGAGCTCTGGTTTCTGTGGGCTCCTGGGCTGCCAACACTGGAGCGATTCCAGAGGAGACCAACAAGAATTATTTGAGGCCTGGAGTGCCTCTCCTGTGAGCAAAGCTTGAGAAAGGTGGGGCTGTTCAGCCTGGAGATGAGAAAGCTCCAGGGAGACTTTAGAGCCCCTTCTGGTGCCTAAAGGGGCTCCAGGAGAGCTGAGAAGGACTTGGGACAAAGTCATGGAGCAACAGGACAAGGGGGAAAGTCTTTAAAGTATCAGAGAGCAGGGTTAGATGGGATATTGGGAAGATATCCAATTCCTCCCACTTCTGGACAGGAACAGCTGCTCTTGGTGTTCCAGGACCATCCCATGGCCCAGAACAGAATCAAGGCTCTGTGGGATCAAGAGCTGAGCAGTGAAAGGTGCCTCTTCACCCGACAAAACCCGTGCAGACAAGACCAGGGGAGGAAATGGAGAGCCAGGGAAGAAAGGGATTTGCCCTTCAGGCTCTTCCCTCAGCTCCTGCTGCAGTGGCCCATACGTGTCCTTGTCCTCAGGGAAGCTTCGCCTGTTCCCTCTGGAGCTCCATCTGCTCCCACGCTGCTCTTTCTTCTGCCCACTCGAGGAGAAGGAGAAACTGGGAGAAAAACCAGAAATGCTGGGTCTGGATCCCGGCCTGGTGGTGGCCAAGGCTGTCAGATGACATCCATTGTCAGCTGTTGTTGCTGCTCTGAGGCTTTTTGTTGGGGAATGTTCAACTTGAGGCCATCCATGGGGCTCTCCCTGCCTGGTTTTGGCTTTGTCCTTTTTGGTGAGTGGCTCTGGGGGGACAAAGGCCACCCTTAGAGTTTTTATGGATATGGCTAGGACCCTTTTTCCCCCTGAAGGAGTATCCTGGTATGTTTACCCCTTCCTTCTCCAGCTGCCCCACGTTCACATTCCCAATTACATCCAGAGATGTTTTTTCCATTAGCAGAGCTGAACTAATGCTGCCTCTTTTCCCCTTTATCATTTTGATAAGCTCCATCTGTCCCAGGGGGAGGGAGAGTTTCAGAATATAATGACAGACCTCTGGAACCATCTAAGAAATAAAAACAGAAAAAGGCAACTCACACAAAAGAAGGGAAAAAGAGAACTGTGAGGGCTCAGCCGTGGTGCTGATACACATTGTGGACGGCTGATCTGTCTTTGCATGAGGTCATTAATCATCATTTTTGCCTGGCTTGGGTTTTTTTTTGTTATTTCTTTTTAATACTGCAGTAAACAGGCAGGAGCTGTGAGGGAAAGTATTCAAGCTTCACATATGTGAGGCCGAGAGCGAGCTGGGAACAGGCAGCAGACGGGGAGTTTCAAAGGAACAGACAAGATAAAAGCCCCTGCAGCACAGAAAAACCTCAGAGACAGAACGGGAAGCTCCAGCCTGGGAGGATATTTAGGAAGGTTTTATTAGGAGTCTGTAAAACTCCAAGCAGGAGAGTTGAGCTGGTTTGTTTTAAAGGGATGGGGGAAAGAGTTTTAGAATATCCCAGAGAATTCTTAATCCCTGTCAGAAATAAGTGTTTGTTATGCTGCAGCCACGCTTGGATTCTAGTTGTGTGGCAAAGAAAACATCCACCGTGCTCTGGAGCCAGGCTGGGAGAGCTGGGAATGTTCACCTGGAGAAGAGAAGGCTCCAGGGAGACCTCAGAGCCCCTTCTAGAGCCCAAAGGGGCTCCAGGAGAGCTGGAGAGGGATTTTGGACAAGGGCATGGAGAGACAGGACACAGGGAATGGCTTCCCACTGCCAGAGGGCAGGGATGGATGGGATGTTGGGAAGGAATTGTTCCCTGGGAGGGTGGGGAGGCCTTGGCACAGGTTGCCCAGAGAAGCTGTGGCTGCTCCATCCCTGGAAGTGTCCAAGACCAGGCTGGACAGGGTTTGGAGCACCCTGAGACAGTGGAAGGTTTGGCAGAGCATGGAATCAGGGACCCTTTAAGGTCTCTCTCAACCTAAACCATTCCATGACTGTGTCTTGGAGAAGAGCAGTTTGAGGGTGGGAGTGTTGAAGTGCCAGCCTGGGCACCTGTGACGGGAACACAAACAGCTCTGGAAGCTTCACTGTGAGCAGTTAATGATCAGCCAGAGACTTCTCAACATCATTTTCCCAGTTTGAAAGGCATCCCAGCGGTCCAGCCCTGGGAAAAGTGTGTGATTAACAGGTCAACAAAGCAGCATCTTTAATCATGCCAAACAGGCAGCTGAAAGGTTCAGGGACTGACAGGAAACCTGAGGTTCTCAGACAAAAATCCTTGTCTAGAACTGAGTCATCCTGGCGGCATTAATGATAGGGAAGAAAGTTAGGGAAATAATGAGAAAATGCTTTTACGGTGTCAATTCAGGAAAAGGGCACAATGCAAATTAAGCCACTATTGTAGATAATTAGAGGTGAAAGAATGGATGTCTTTGATTAAAAGTGGGAGCTAAGACAGACTGGGGCTGCAGAACAATGCCTTGTTTTCCCTTGAAAAATCCCAAACCAAGGAAAAGATAAACACTGACATCAGGGAGTTCAAAATTCTCTCTTCCAAGGGCAGCTTTGGACATAGTTATTAGAGACATTTTAAAATGCTCAGCATGTCACTCCAGATAAGTGGAAAAAAAAATCTATGGAATGGACTGTTAACCATAATCCAGAAGATTCTGGAGCTGGCCCAAAGGCCAGGCACAGCAGGAGAGCAGGAAAAGACAACCCAAGGGACACCAGGGCTGGGACCCTCTTGGATACATCTTACAGAAATGGGTTCTCCAAGGTCTGAAAACCCCTTGAGAGAAAAATTCCAAGTCTGAATTTCTAAATTCTCTACAGTCATGTTGCTCCATCTCCTCCAGCTGCCCCAGCTATTCCTGTCCTGCAGGTCCTGAAGTCCCGAGCCAGCCCCACACCTGTGGCACATGTGGAATTATCCCTTCTCTGGAGGGCTGAAGGGACAGGGCCTGGATTCAAAGCCCATTTCACACAGTCTGGATCTTTCTCTTGATGTGTGTAATGTTCTGGATGAATTTGTGGAAACCTTTCCTATCAGTGCCAGGTTGGATGGGCCTCTGAGCAACCTGGTCTAGTGGAAAGTGTCCCTTTGCAGGGAAGGTGAATGATCTTTAAGATCTCTTCCAACCCAAAGTGTTTGATAATTTTATGCTCCCTCTTTCTTAGCCCCCCAAATAGCTCATGGCATAGAATTCCTGCTGGGAAGAGTAGAAAAGACAAACCCCACCCAAATGCAGAGAATGTCATCTCCTGACCTATATATATTTGCTGTATGCAGGGAAAAAAAAATAAAAATAAATTGGTTCAGATCTCTCTTCATCATCCTCACTCTGCATTTGGCTCAGAGGCTCCATCACAGGAGAACAGCACCGGTGTGGAAACCCCTCCTCAATCCCACGCATGTGTGAGGAGCGTTGGATTTGTTTGGTCGCTGAAGCCTCTGAGAGTGTTTTCCCTCTTAAAATTCCGGCTCTGTCTTTCTGTCTCCTCATCACTTGGTACCTGGGAGCCTCATTTCTCCCCGAGTTAATGGCAGGGGAGTGCTCGTTATGCAGATGCCAGGGAAGCGTCTCCGTAGCAACAGCAGCCATGGAAGCGCTCGGATCTCATTTAGCTCCCCAAGCCATTCGTGTTCCTTGCACCCTCAGCAGCGTCCTGCCTCAGGAACAACTTGGCTCCTGCGTTTTTTCACACATCCTGGGGTACAGATCATTCCCTAAGCGCAGATCCGAGCTCATCCCCACCGGAAATCTCTCTGCGCTGCTGTTTGAGAATTTATCAGTTGGAAAAAACTCAGCTTGGGCGTTCGGAAAAGAGTCCCAGCAAAGGCATGGACAGAGGAATATTCCCAGGAAACAGATGCAGGTGGGAGCTGGGGAATTCTCTTCAGGGGTGGTCCTTGCACTGATGGAATCGTCTCATTGAAGTTCAGATTTAGAAAGGGAAAAGCTCAATCTCTGAGGTCCCAAAAGGGTGTAAATTATGACAACAGAGAGATTTAATTGTAGGGTATAGACAAAATCATGGATTCCAAAATCATGGATGGTGATGTCAGATATTCCATCAGTGAAATGCAAGCCCGTGGCAGCATCTCTGTCTGGGCAAGCACCTACTGAGGAGACACAGGACAGGTCCAAGTGGAGCAGAGACATTTCTAAAGTTTAAAACAGGGAATTACTGTGTGAGAAATAACACTGATGAGTGGGAGGACAGATCAGACAAAAAAGGGGTGTGCAAGGAGAAACTCCTGGTGCAGAAAGTATTTTATATGTTTATTAACATCAACATGAAGAAAACACGCTGGGTCAAAACAGCAGCCTTGTTTACAGCGTGGTTGCATGGACAATCTAATCAGTGAAAGGGGAAGGAGCCAAAATGAACCTCCTGGATCTGAGAGTGTCAGACACAGCAAGGAATCTGGAGAAACTTTACACCAATTTCTACAACCCAATTTCCCATTTTCTGGAACTTCCAGCACAGAAAAGGCTTCTGGGAGCAGGAACAGGGCCTTGCTCTCTCCAGACAGTGGAAAAATGAGCTAAATTAAGAAAATGTGAGGTCTCCACCACTTGAAGAGCTCTAAAAATAGTTTAGGACATGATTTGTGAGTTGCAGTGTGCCATAAATGATGTTCCTATAAAGCAGCGGGACAATATCATTCCTGGATGAAATGGAGTTTCCTGGAATTCCCTCTGCAATGCCATTGAATATGCCAGAACAAAATCTGTTGGTGCAAGTCCAGAGGAGGCCATGGAGATGTTCAGAGAGCTGGAGCCCCTCTGCTCTGGATCCAGGCTGGGAGAGCTGGGATGTTCCACTTGGAGAACAGATCCTGGGATATCTTAAATATCCTGAAGGGGCTCCAGGAGAGCTGGAGAGGGATTTTGGACAAGGGATTGTGGGACAAGACATAGGGAATGGCTTCCCACTATCAGAGGGCAGGGATAGATGTCATAATGGGAAGGAATTATTCCCTGGGAGGGTGCTGAGGCCCTGGAACAGGTTGCCCAGAGAAGCTGTGACTGCTCCATCCCTGGAAGTGTCCAAGGCCAGGTTGGATGAGGTTTTGGTCTAGTGGAAGATGCCCCATGGCGGAAAGCTTGGAGCAAGATGGTCTCCAAGGTCCCTTCCAATTCTGATTCCATGAAAACCTCTGGCACTTTCAGGCAGTAACACAGCAATGGGTGGGTGGCCACTTCCCTTCCCACGGCAGGGGATGAGCTGCAGGGAAATCTTCACCAGCAGGGGACAGCTTGTGGATCATATTTACAGCCCAACAAGCAGCAGGATTCAGAGCTGACACCATTCCCAGTATCTCCTGCAGGGACATTTATTAAACCCCTACCCCAGCTCCCGTTAATTTGTAGTTGGTTTTTGGCAGGGATTTAATGACTCTGTGAGGAGCAGGGCCAAGCTCCTCGTGGTTTCTCACCTCCACTTTCACTGCACGGTCGTCACTACCACGTCACGGTGCTTTTTATATCCATCTAGATATATCCTCCTGCATGGCAGAGCATTTCAGGACTTCCTTATTTTATTTATTTCGAAAATATTTATTATCTGTCCCTTGACCCTTCACTCTGTCCCCTCCATGCTCCCTTGGCACCCCCCAGCTCTGCCCTCCTCATATTCTCTGTGTGGGAGCTTTTAGATTTGAAGATCTGTCTCCGATCTTCCCACCCCATGCACAGCCAAACTCCATTTCAAACCCCAGGCTCCACCATGGCAGGCACAGAACAACTCCTGAACTTTTTTCCAGTGGTGAATTCACCCCTTCAGCCCCTCAGATGTCGAATAACTCACCAGTTTATCTTTTTTCTCGCTCAAGAGCAGGAAACTGAGCAAGAAAAGAGAAAGGGAAAACACCCACCCACAGAGCAGCTCTGAGGGCTTTGTTTCCTGGCTTGGCTTCTGGCAAGAAAAGGAACTGTGAGCAGGATGCTCTTCTGGGATGCTCAGGATGAGATGCTGGAGGGTTCTGAGATCAGCTGCCTAACAGGAAAATTTGGGGCTGTGTTTCCAAGAAGTCAGGGCTGAATGCAGTCAGGATCTGATACTTTTGAATTGAAAAACTCCTTTATCACATTCTCCCACAAACACTTGTGCTGCAGTGGAGCTCCTGTCTACTCCCAAAATATCCCAGCTGCTTACACCTCCCTGTTCAAATCCATCCTGTGAGGCTGAAAATCCTCATGAGATCCTGACATCCTCTGTGGAGGGCATCCATTGGATCAGATTCGTTTTTCACCTACTTCAATAATTTAATCTTTCCTAATGTGGCAGTAAATAAGTTAAACCAAAGGATTCATTGACTGAGGCTGGAGGAGGGAGAAGGAAGGAGAGGGAACAATGTCAGAATCTGCAGCCCAAGGAAGATAAAACATTTATCTTTTCCAGAACTACGGTGGCAATAAAATCCCCAGCAAATGTAAACTGTGAGGATGGGAATCTATGCAGAAAACCTCTCCATAGGCACCGTCACCTCCTTTTGGTTTCCATAGAGATTTGGGTTCCAGCAGAGAAAATCCTGATTGACATGTACTTTCTGAGAGGTAAAGCCTCAGCAACGCAGGAACAAGCTCTGAATGTTTATTAAACTCCTTCATGGCAGAGCATTTCAGGGCTTCCTTATTTTATTTATTTTGAGAATTATTCATTATTGCTTTTTTATTTTTTTCCCCCCTAAACTTTTCTCATTCCCTGGAAAAGGTGCTGGATTGGCAGCTTTAGACTCTGTGATCACACCCAGATTTCAGCAAACAGGTAAAGCTGCAGACAAATAGCTGAGCAGGGAGGGAAAACAAAATTCCTTGATTTCTTCTGATAGTCAGAGTTTCAAGGAAATCCAGATTAAGCAATGACTTTGTGAGCTGTGTGGGAGAATCCTTCTCAAAAGCAGAAAAAGGTGGATGCCTAAAGCCACATCAAGTGTGGAAAGGGGCAGAAATTTTGATTTTTCTTCTGTGCTCTGAACACATTGGAGAGTTTGGTATGGCTTGGGTCCAATGAGTGGAGCTTTTTCTTTCTTGGATGGCAAACAGAGCTGATATCACATCCATGGGATGCTGATTTTGGAAAACAGGTGCTAAACATGTCCAGTTCCTGGAGAGGCAGCTCTGCCTGAGTTCACTGGGTCAAAGGAATTCAAAATAACCTCAGCAGGCAGACTTGCCCTGTTTGATTTCCTTTCTCCTGGGCCCTGTGTCACACTGCAGATTTTAGCCAGCACAGCTCCAGTCTTTTGCTGGAGAGGATGCAGTGATTTCTGCTGACACCAGTGAAAAACATCCCAGACTTCCTGTGGTGGTTCCATGAGAAATCAGTTGTATTGATATCCCTGTTTTTCATCCTCTCGGTGTCTTGATCTAGGAGGCAACATCATCCTCTTTATCTAACCTGACTTAAAGAAAATAAATAAAAAATCCAGTGAAGATTGTGAGGAAAAATGTAGATTTTTGCATGATTTTGCTAGGTTCTATGTGACATTTAAATTAAATTAAATTAAATATTAATTTTATATTAATATTTAATGTATTAAATATAATATTAATTAAATTAATATAAGACATTTAGCAGCTGTTCCTACTGTAGGAAAGGTGTAGAGGAAGCAACATTTCCTGGATTTTTGTGGCATTTCTCTGCCATTCCAGTTGCTGAGGTTGTGCAGACATTGCGTGAAGCTGCACCAGTCTGTGCTGAAGTGAGGTTTAACTTGGATTTCATTTGGAATGACTGTGATGGAGGCAATGTCCTGCTGCTCAGCAAAGTCTGGGAATATTTGAGAGGTCTGGTTCTGGACAGGCACCCATGGATCAGTGGGACAGACAAGGTGCCTGCTCTCTCAGTATTACGGAATCATGGAATAATTTGGGTTGGGAGGGACCTTCAGGATGATCTCATTCCAAACCCTTCCATGGCCAGGGACACCTCCACTATCCCAGGTCTTTCCACCCATTCTGTGGTTCCCAGAAAAATGTCCATTGTGCCACGGAGCAGAATTTGCCGGTGACAGGTTTTAGCAAAAAATATTATCTCAGCCTGGATGTTTTTCCAGCAGTTTCTGTGCAGATTTCCAGCCTTGCCTCAGCCTTCAGCACTGGCTTTTATGGTGGGAGAATTTAGGCTGGCCTAAACGCCTGGGTGTCCAAACTTAATGAGGATCAAAGGTGGCATTAATTCAGCCAAGCTTAATTCATTCCCAGACACGCCTTTCTGATCAAGCTGAAGGCAAGTGAACCACGCTGCATTCAGGTCACTTTAATTCTGAAATAGATTGAAGACACAGGTCTGAAAGCCTTCCAAGTAATTTCCAACACGGCCATGCCTCGGTTCAGTTTGGATTTGCTTTCCTGGAACTCTCTGTGTAGGGGAGTCCTCAGGGACAAAAATCTTTGGGAAATAATGAATTGGTGTCTCCTTTACTTGACTGAAAGGAGATTTAGGAACCTTTGCTGAACATGAGGGGAAAAAATGGTGATTTTTGAGGAAACTGAGAAGCACAGAGAAGCAGTGGAGCTGTTTTCTGGGAAAGGCCACCCTGTCCTCTGCTTCCAGCACTCGCAGTTCAGCCACGTCCCTCACTTTCCACACCAGGAAATGGGGAAGCCCTGAACGAGGTAGGTGTGAGCTCTGAAAACAGGATGTTGGTGGGGGTCCTACACACAACAGAGGGGTCTGCAGGCACTTTTCCTTCCTGCCTCACCCTTGGATATTGAGCAAATCCCTCTCTCCAGCCTCAGCCTCTGCCTCCTCTGGAAAACCAGGAAACACCATCTGGAACGTCCCCAGTGACTCTAGGACTGCAGGGAGTGCAGGTTGCATTAAAGAGTTGATGGTCTTTCTGTGATTGAAGAATCATGGAATTGTTTAGGTGGGAAAAGACCTCCAAGATCATTGAATCCAACATTTTAACCCAGAACTGCTGGGGCCACCACCAAGGTCACCTTACTGCGGCCTTCCAGGGCCTGAAGGGGCTCCAGGAGAGCTGGAGAGGGACTTTGGAGAAGCAGCTGGAGGGACAGAACAAGGGAATGGCTTTAAATTGCCAGAGCGTAGATTTAGAAGGGATGTTGGGAAGAATTATTCCCTGTGAGGGTGGTGAGGCCCTGGCACAGGTTTCCCACAGAAACTGTGGCTGCCCCTGGATCCCTGGAAGTGTCCAAGGCCCGGTTGGACAGGGCTTGGAGCACCCTGGGATGGTGGAAGGTGTTCCTGCCCATGGCAGGGGAATGAGGTTCTGATTTTGGAGATTTTGGAGGTTCTTTCCAACTCAGGCCATTCTGGGATTCTGTGATCAGCACAGACTTCCTCAAGCACTGCCCTGACATCACTGCCCAAGCCTAGGACAGATTTTAGGGCTCTTATTTAAGGCAAAAACCAGAAGCCTGTTTTTTTTCCTGCTGTCAAAGTTGTCAGTGAATTTGGGCCCTCAACTGGATTTGCAATTTTCCAAGTCTGTAAAACAGGTTTTGTAATCCTGGTCACAAAGAGGGATTATCCCTTGACCCTGTTGTGAAAATGTGTTCTGGGGGAGGAAGGGTTTCACACCATTCCAGTGACACTCAGAATATCCCAAGTCCCTGAAATTCCTACAGCAGAAGAGCACAGAGAGTGGAAATCCTGCACCAAGGGAAATATCTGAGTTTATATAGTTGAATAATCAAATCAGGAGAGGGCAAAATTGGGCAAAGTCAGGTCAGATGAGAAACTCTCCTGATGTTTCAGTCAATTAAAATGAAGATGGAAAAAGACATTTCTTCTTGCACCAACTCAGCACAAGCCTCAGAGTCCCAAAACAGTAAATTCCACTTCTTTTTTTGAGCTTTCTAACCTTTTCCTTACTTTTTTCTTTCTTTCTTTTGTTTTGTTTTTTTTTTATTCAAGTTGAAGTCAGTTTTTAAGCGCTGTTTTTCAGAAAGAAGTCAAAAAGCTCATTTTGAAAATGTCAAGACTCGATTACTTCAGAAAAATACAAAACACTTTATGCCACCAAGTGGTTCTGTAAGATTCAGGACTAAATAAAATCTGATTTTCTACATTATTTCAATTTTTTTTTAAATGTAGTGTTGTCTGAGCACATGTGGGAGGGATGGAAGAATTCATCAACTCCGTATCAGAAACATGAAGGCTTTTAGTGAGTTTGGGAATCCCTGGTTTGGCAGGATATAAATCCATAGGATTGGAAAATGGATTGGGATGGAAGTGACCTGAGAGATCACCTCTTTCCAGCCTCTTCCATGGGCAGGGACACCTTCCACTGGACCAGGTTGCTCCAATCCCTGTCCAAATGGTCTTGGACACTTCCAGCTATTGGGAATTCCATTCCAGGCCCTCCCCACCTCCACATGGAAGAATTTTTCCCAATGCCCCATCTAAATTTAAATTCCTTCATCTTAAGGGTCATTCCCCTTGTCCTACCATGCCATGCCCTTGTAAAATTCCCACTCCAGCTCCTTCTAGGAGCATGTGAATTCACCAGCTGAAAGTTGATAAACATCCAAGATGAAATGACTGAAAACCACACCGACACTGCCAGCTCACTTTCATTTAACAAGATCCTAAAAACCCCTAAATATATCCTAAAAAAGCAATGAAAGTGGCCATGTCTTCCATAAAAAACACCACAAACTGTGTCAAGAATCGAGCCGGATGTACACAGGCACCCTCCTTTCAATTCCTAATGATTAAAAATCAGCTGTAAAAACACAAAACCTGCCTGCAGCTCATCCTTGGTACAAACACGAGTGCTGCAGGAGCAGGTCTGGGACAAAGATGATGGGAGGGATGGGAGGGAGCACCCAGCGCTCACCAGAGCAGTTTGGATGTGATAAGTGAAGCCATTAGAGCCCGTTGTGTCAATAATGGAAATTTCACAGACTCCCTTAATTACGTGGAAAAAGGAGATCCAGGGGAGCAGTTGGGCTGTGCACACACACACACAAGGCCTGCAAGGAAAGTCAATAAATATGATTTACATCACCGGATGGTGCAATCTCTTTGATTAAAAAAGGAGATAAAAGACAAAAAAAAGGCTAAAAATAAAGGAAAAAACGGAAATAAGCAATCTGGTCTAGTGGAAGGTGGCCCTGCCCATGGCAGGGGTGTGGAACTGGATAATCTTTAAGATCCCTTCCAACTCAAACCATTCTATGATTCTATAAAATAATTTGTATGTGCAATAGATCCATCTTGGCTCCTTCTTTAAGCTGTCCTGAATAAGCAAATTAAGGAGCCCATCAGTCCAGCCACAAGAAAGAAAGAACAAAAATTATCAAGTAAAAAATTATCAAGAATTAATGATGTTTTTCTCATGTTTTCTCATTTCTCATTTTCTCACGTGCCTTCTCCACTATTTATGGAATCATGGAATCACTACAGTTGGAAAAAACCTTTGAGAAAAAAAAACTTTGAGTTTTGAGAAGAAAAAACTTTGAGTCCAACCATTAGGCTAGTATGGCCAGATAAACCCTGTCCCCCAGTGCCACACCACAGGTGTGTAATATATAATATTATATTTTAATATTATATATTAATATTATATATATTAATTACATATTAATAATAGTAATTATTAAGCACTAGGAGTGCTTTTGAGCACTCCTAGGGATGGTGATTCCAGAGTGTTCCGATGCCTGACCACCCTTCCAGTGAGGAATCATTTCCTAATATCTGAACCCACTCCTGGTGCAGCTCGAGGCTGTTTCCTCTGTGAATACCTCTGCATTTTTCATCTTGCCCCAGAAAACACAGGGATGGTTCCCATTCTGATCTTGAAGGGGATTTCAATAGCTTGAGGCAGTTAATCCATCACTGGGCTGCATCTACTCCAGGTGATGCCCTACTCTGAGAGCCAGGAGCAGTAATAAGGCATTTTTTCATTAATTAATGAGAGCAGATCCAATGACTCTCTAGGGATTTTCATCTGGAACTGTCAGAAAGAAAAGAAATAATAATGATTACAGTCAAACCTGGAAGACTCTGGGACAAAATTGGAAATCTTATGAGTTTACCTGGTAGAGGCAGGCATTTTCCAGCCTCACCTTCCTTCCCCACATCCCATCCCCATCCTGTCCATGTTCCTCCAGCGTAGTTTTGGCCATCAGTCCTCGTCCCTTCTCCACACAACCTCTCTTTCCTCATTCTCTCAGACCTCCCTCAAGGAAGGGATCTTGTATCCTGTGGGAACGGGCCGTGTGGGGATGGATGATGACAAGGACAGATTTTCCCCTCTTTAGTGTTTTTCCTGGTTTTAATTCCCACAGTGTACAGTGGAGTTCTGCCCCCCTCTGCTGGAAGAGCTCAGCACCTCCAGCTGAGCTCAGTACCCTCGAATTTCCTGGATTGGAAGGGACCCACAAGGATCAGCAAATCCAGCTCCTGGCCCTGCACAGAGCACCCCAAAAATCCCATCAGGTGCCTGAGAGTGTTGTCCAAACACTTTTGAACTCTGGTGGGGCTGGTGCAGCTCTTGCTGTTTTGTTCTGCAAGGATCAGGTTGTTCATGGCATTTTTGGCCATGTCCATAGACCATGAAAAGTCTAAACCTGCTCACCTGTAGCTTCACAGGTTGGGGTGACACTGGATGAACTTTTGTCACTGGTCTTTCCCCTCAATTATTTTTTTTCCCCACTTTTTTGCTGATTCTGGCACTTAAGGGCACAAAGTTCAGTTGTGGAACCAAACTGCACCATCAAAATTTCCTTCTCACTCTTGCCAAGAGTTTGTGGTTGAATGAGCTGCAAAGAGCTGGAGACTCCAAGGTCAGCAGCTCTCCCTGAGGCATCTTTGGCCTTCAGATCATCTCTGCCTCTCCAATTTGAGCTCAAAAAGGATCTCTGGGAGGTCCATTGGGCATTTAATCCCTGAAGTAAATGGAATTACTCCTTTTGTTTCTCCAGCTGACCCATCCAAGTGGATGGTCCACATTGCCAGTTGCATCCCACCCTGGACTGTTTTCCTTCATCGGAGAAAGGCCAGGGATGGAGCAGGGAATGGCTAAATCCATCTGAATGCAAAGATTTTTCTGGAAAAGGATTTGCAGAGACAGATTCCTTTATCCCTGTGCTGAACACCTTTGGGGCCAGGAATCAATCTATTGCTAAAAACAAACATTTTGGTTTAAAACACCCTGAGCTCCTCTCCCTGTTGTGTTCCCCGACTCCAGCCTGGTTAACCCCGGGATGTTTTAGAGGTAACGAACCCAAGGAATTGAGAATGCAACAGATAACAAATCCCTGGGTCTCTGCTGGGTGTGGGTGCTTCCCACTCACAAAGGCTCTCTGGCTGTCAAATAGAGCTGATTGAGGTTTAGTTTCTTTATCTTGTCCTGTCCGGCCTCAGCTCTTCTGTGAACTTCTCAGACATGGGTGGGAATGTGATTGTCCTCATTTCAAAGGTCCTTCTCTCAGCTGTACCCAACAAGATCCAAATCCCACAAAGGAGCACTTCTCCCAACCTCATGGGCTACATCTGACTCAGATTTAGGGTCTGAACAACTCAGTGCATTTCACTGTCATGTCAACCATGTGTTTTTGCTGAGAAGAAAGATTTTCATAAGCCAGGTAACCCCAACAACCCCAAGTTTTCAGAGGGCAGCAGACACTTGAGTCACCCACAGACCAAGGAAGAAAGACCAGAAAACGAGGCAGGACTCAATTGAAGCAGATATTTCAAAGTTTTATTGTATAAATCTACAAAAGGCTTTGCTACAATAGCAAATCGAGTGTAGCACTATTCTACTGACAGGCTCTAGTGGCTTGGTGTGATCTTGTAACTCCAACATGACACATGAGGAATAAACTGCCTGATCCAGTCAGATCCAGGGCAGGTGATGTCGGCTTACAAAGACCTTTTGGCTTCAACCCCTACAACCTGCAGCGACTCGACGTGTTTGCCTCTTGTACAAGGTCATTTGAATTAATAATATCTCTAGTAAAAATAAAAACTCTAAAGTAGTTTTCATCAGTAAATGTAAAATCGCCTAGGGAGGAAAAAATGCAGTGGCTGAAATCTGCTAAAGTTCCAGAGGTACAATACATCCACGCTTCTCATTCATGTGACTCTGCCCCAGGAAAATAAACTACCAGTCCTTCCTGGAGAGGCTGGTAATAAAAACCAGGGTGCTACAAGTAAAGCTCCAATTTGCTGGGAGCAACAATTGAAATCAAATCAGTCCAGGAGATTCAGTTCTGCACACTCCAAAAAGCCAGCTGAAAATGTAAAAACCTCAGGACCAAATGACCAAGTAGCACAGACAGGCTAATTCCCTAAAAAAGCAGGAAAAATAAAATGCCTATTGAGGCAGTCTAGTCCCTTGGAAGAGACTCTGGAAATTAAGCACCTCAAAATCAAATGTCATTTAGATCTTAAGATGATACCCGGGAATCTGCCTTTACATGGTTTTATGGAATTTTCCAGTCCTGAACATTTTTGCTGAGCCTTGTTGGAATGTACCTTAAGTCCCTCTGGCTTAATTCAAATGCAACAAAACACCACAGAATTTAAATAATGTGGATTTTTTTTGCTCAACACACACACCCCCCACACTGACACACACACACACACACACACACAGGACAGTTGGCTCTGGAAGAGAGAGGAACCAACTGGACCTCTTCGGCTGAGAGATGAACCAAAACTGTCTTGTCCAGCTCGTTTGAGCTCTTTTTGGGCTCCCTGGGTCTGGATGGAAGCAGTCACTCCAAAGCCAGCACAAGAACCCCAGTTCTTGCAGTAACTCTGGCCCATGCAGACCCAGAGAGCTCCTGCTGTCTCACAAGGCTCCTTGCTGGCAAGACAGCTGGCCCAGATGTGCAGGCTCCAACAGTTCAGACAAGCATCTGGAGCGTGGGATGCTTCTCCAAACTCCGGGAGCCCTTTGAGGTTTGGAACTGATACCCGCATGAAATGAGGCTATCCTCGACTCAGGAGAGGTGAGTTACAGCATGGCCAGCGGGGAGGGTTCATAGCCAAGGCAGGATCAGCCCCCTGGCAAAGTTAATCAGGAAAGTTTTTTTCACTGAGGATCGCAATCTAGTGAAGATTTCTTTAGGTGAGTCCAGCGGCCCCAGATCGCAGAGGTGCGGAATCCTCTCCACAGACAGTCACAGCACAAGCCCAGCATCCCTGCTGTCCCCAAAGCCTGGACTCGGTCCTTCTCTTCTGGCCTCTCAGTTCTCAGCACTTTCTTCTGTGCTTGGAGTACCTGGACCAGCTCAGGCTTTTCTTGGTCCTGTTGGAAGCAGCTTCCTTGCTTCATTCTGGCTCTCAGCACCTTGAACATGGCATTGCACTGCATGGGAGGCTCTTTGGTGCATGATTTGCCCTCTGTCTTCCTGCAGCACTTTCTTCTTCCCTGGGAAAGCTCTTGGACACAGAGAAGGAATCTCAGCAACAGCATCAGGGATTGCTGGAAAAGGGAAAAAATAAAAATGCACCAACTCTGATCAGATTTTTGAAGTGGGGAGTAAGGGGGAATTCTCAGGAGTTGGGATTAAATGTTGCTGTGCCTGCAGCCCCGAGGACACACCAGGTGTTGTGGTTTAAGGATTTGCCCATGGTCCAGCCAAGGGAAAGCCAAGATATGCAGTCTCTGGAGCATCAATTATTGGGGCTGGTGCTTGGGTTCTGACACCAAGCAGCTGAAATCCCACCTCTCTGGTCGTGCCAGGCTGCTGCAGCCCCTGAGACTGAGGTTTCAAGACCAGCACAGGTGTTTGCACCTTTGTCTGTTCAACATCTCAGGTCAGGGCACTGGGGAGATTAAGGAAGGCCCACGGGGTAATACGGGATGTAATTACCTGTGCCAGTCTTTCCTTCGGGTGGTGGGTCTGGCAGTTGGTGGCTGAGGATCCTGAGAGCAGGTCTGATGTTGGGACCTTTGTTTTGCAGCTTTTTCTGTGGCTTTCCTCCCAAGTGCTGCATGCAGCAAAGTGATTCCTTCTCAGAGGAGGATCTGAGTGAGTCACTGTAAGCAAGAGGAGACAAAGCTTGTAATACACGGCCAGCTCATCCTCAGCAGTGACTCCCACTCCCCCGTCACTCAGCCCGGGTCATCAGTGAGAAATGCTCCTTTCCCTGCACACAGAGCTGTTGACAAACTGGGAACAAGTGAGAGGAGAGCTCCCACCATTCCTGAGACCAGCTCCCAGCAAGGATGCAGAGCAGACCCTGACCTGGGATGTGCTGCCTCAGGTGGGGACTCAAACCCAGAGCTTCTCCATGAAGGACAAGGCAGGTCCTAGGTCTGGACTAATTAATTCCCAGTCATTTCCCATATTAATCAGAAGGTGCAGGATACTGCCCTCTTTGGGAACTTTCCCCACTCCTGTACTTCCTTTTGGCTGGCTCTCCCTTCCCCTTTCTCCCAACCCCAGTGCTTCATATCCCATTTCAGCACAGCTTTTATCCCGGGGCAAGTTTTCTGCTGGACATCCTATGACCAGTTTAGCTGTGAGGAGAGAATGCCAGAGAGCTGCCTTACCTTCAGCCTCTTGGAAGGAGTCACAGCAAAGGCCTTTTGAGCCACCAGTGCCACACGTCACCGCTGTGGCAGTGCCAGGAACATCCCAGGGTCACTCCTGCTGCTGCATCCCTGTTTATTTGGTTTGGTGGTGAATGCAGATGATGCCAAAGATGTGTCCAGCCTCAGGAAGCTATGGAGAGCCAAACTTCAGGAATGTCTTTCTTCTCTCAGTCCTAACATCAAACACTGGCCAAAGGTAAGCGCTGAGCATTTCCTGCCACTAAAGTCACAAAGTCCAAGTCCATCTCCATCTGTGGCAAAGATGTTGCAGGAATTTCTCTGTGAGCAGACAGCACTCTGTCCTCAGGTGCTCCAGGCCAGGGGTGCCAGGGTTTCCAAGAGCATTTGGAGTCTGTCTGTGTGAGCAGAAACTCATTGCAGCGATGCACAGGCTAAAACTGTGCTGGGGCACACAGATCCTCTCTTCACTTCTTTTGGCTTTTACATGGCAAAAGCTCCTGTTGTCTCCACACATCAGCATGGACTCGATTTGCTGCTCTGGGGATTTTTTGCTCTGAATTTAGGGTGTGTTTGTGTGTTTCATTCAAAGAATAAGGATTTATTTCCCTTCCCTCCCCCCAGTCTCTCTAAAAAGAGCTCTGGTGTCTCCTCTCTCTACCTTGAACGCCCTCTCTTCTCTGAAAGGAAGGAGACTGCTCCTTCAATAAATGAGCTCAGAATTTAATTAGAAAATTTGTTTCCTGCTGAATGCACAGGATAATGTGCAGAGAAAGGCTGAAATTTGCCTCTGCACTGCAGTGGCCTGGAATCTGAGTGAGCAGAAACTAAGACAGGAAGTAAACCAGTAAGAGCCTCTTGAAAAGAAACACATTAAAGCAGGTATTAGGTGCAGTGAAATGAAAACCAGAGAAAGTAATCCTGATTCTTAAAGCTTTCAGCTCCTGAAGTAATAGGATTTTTTTCTTCTTAAAACAAAAAATAATCCAAAAAATTACTTTAATCCTTTGGAGCAAGTAAGAGCAGGAGGTTGCCAAGTGAACAGAAACCCAGAGGTTAATCAGAAACAGGCAAGGGTCAAAAGAAAGCTGTCACCTTAGGACAGGGCCACCCTCCAGAGGAGGGAGGAGAGAAGGAAAAAGAGAGATCCAGATGGGTAGGAACCCTCCACCAACTGCTGCACTCATATGAAGTCCTTGAGAGCTGCCTCTGCCGAGCGGCTGCTTCACAAGTTGGGAATTGTCTCTAGTTTCTTGTCAGGGAATTCTCATAAAATTGGCTGTTCCCCACAGTGGTGCCAGCAGGGTCCCCAGCACCACTGCACGGCACGGCCTGGGTGAGGGGGACAACCCCATCCCGAGGCGCCTCTGCCCCACCACTCCCTCCCCCCAGGAGCAAAGTCAATCCCTCTGCTCTGGGCTGTTGGACTGAGCACCCCTCAGGTCTCGTCTCAGCCAGAACTTCCCTCCAAGGAGAAGCTTCCTAAATAAGCCCCCTTCTCCCTTCCACAGAACCCAGACCCCCCTCAGGGGAGCTCATATGACAGTGGCTGGGGGGCTGGGGGGCTCTGGTTGAGTCCCATTGCTCGGCACGGGGCTGGCGGTGGTTGAGGGGGGCACGGTCTCCACGGAGTCTCCTGGCTGAACCTCGGGGGTCCTCTGTGGGCTGGGCTCCTCAGAGTGCTCCATGTTGCCTTGGACTTCCTTCCCCCTCTGGATCAGCTGCTCTAAGGTCTTGGGCAGGGGGTAGCTCAGGAAACGCTTCAGTTTGGGCTGGAGGGTGCCTACCACATACTGGATAATCTCCTCCTCATCTGCATCCACATAGAGGGTCTGGTACAGGTCTCTCTTGCGCCAAAGGAACTGATCCAGGGGCTCCCCCTCTTTCTGGGGCAAATCCAGCTCCCTTTTGATAGCATCCCTAGTCAGAGTTCCCTCGCTGTACTGCAGGAACTCCTTCTTGAACTCGACCCAGTTTTTGACGGAGTCCTGCTTGTACTCCCACCACTTTTTAGCTGGGCCGTTCATGTGATTTTGGATCTGAGACAGCCAATACTCCTCTGTTCCACCCACCTGCTTTAAGTATTCCTCCAAGTGGCTCAAGAACTCCCGGGGATCCTCAAACACCTGGGTCTCCACCGGGGAGGCTGGAGCGTCCTCCGACACGGAGACCCACTGGTAGGAATCGTGGCCCTGGGGGATGCTGGGCACCTCCCCGGGAGGAGGGGTCAGGGCATACATCTGGCTCATGTCCAGGGCATAATCGTAAATCTCCCCCTCACTTGGCCTTATCTCTGGGCCTCCCACCCCGACGGACACCGTCTGCTTGCCCTGCTCCCCAGGGCAGTATTTGCCTCCCATGGACTCCAGGCGGTCAGCCCACTTTTCCAGGCGGAAAAAGACCTCCTTCCAAACATTCATCTCCCTCTTGACCCACCTCTCCAGGTGGGCAATGGTCTCCTGGCATCTGGCCAGGCAGGCCTTGATGGACTTCTTCCACCTCTGGTTTTCAGTTGGGACGTGGTCCTCTAAGTTGTTCTCCAACTTGCCCACGGATTTCTGCAATCCCTTCAGCTCCCGCTCCACCTGCTTGGAGACCTCTGTCAGGAGGTGCCGGTGGGTCCTCCGGACATGCTCCAGCATTTCTGCCCTGCACTTCCCTATCTGCAGGATCACATTGGGCTTGTTGGCAACTCCACGGTGCCCCTGGAAGGAGTGGACGCCCGCGCTGGTGACATTGTCCAGCTGCATGGCTCCGACCGTGCGAGTGGCAAACACGGAAAGAAGTGGGTTGTAAGCCCTGGCACTAGAGCTGGATCCCAAAAATCCCCACCACAACACTTCCTGAAAGACACACAGAGACTTCTAAACCCCCCTCCAAGGACTTTTGGACACAAACACAACCCAATCAGATATCACCGCAGAGCGAGCCGGTCGGTCCACGTGGATCCCAGAGAGAGTTGTAGGCAAATTTCTCCCTGTGCCAAGCTGGAAACGCCGGTCTCACGTGCTCAGGGGTGTCCCAGAGAGAACCAGGATCCTCCAGGAACAAGGAGAGGAGTTGGATAAGATGTCCAATCCCGCTGGGAATCTGGAACGCCGCAAAGTCCCCGCCGGAGCAAATCACACAGAGATGCACAAAGAAGCTGGAAGCTGCAGCAAAAATCCGGGTGATTTCTCCTCGGGCAAACTAGGTGAGTCAAAAACCGCTTTCACTGGGGATGCGAAGAGCTGCTTCTCTTCCCTGTCTGAACTGCCACTAGTCCAGGCTCCTCCATCTACTTATACTCCGCGCAGCTCAACATGTGGGTGGTGCCCAGCCTCCTCTCGCACTCTCAGCGCAGCGTTCATTGGAGGAAAAGCGATGCCGGTGTCTGTGGCAACCCAGATTTTGGCAGCCTCCCCTCGCTCGCCACCCCCTCGCTCACGCCCCCAGACTCGACGCGAGAAGCGCTTGAAAGGTGCTGGAGACAGTTGGAGAGATGGATGAGTAATCGCACCTTCCGCCTCTCGGAGCGCAGGAAAAACACTTTATTCCTTCCACAACTCTTTACTCAGCAAGGTCATCATTAACATGCGTCCCCTGGCAGGGCTCGGGGAGGGCGGGGTGGGGAGGAATCCGGTGTGTCAGACACCCCCGCACACCCCCTGCGCACACACACACACACACACACACACACAGGGTGAGCTGATTCCTCATGCAGATTTTCCTGGGAATGGTGGTAAATCAGCAGCGAAAAAATAAAAAAAAAAAAAAAAAGAGCGAGAGAAGAGAAAGGGAAAGCAAAAAGGAGGGGGGAAGCAGAGGGGGAAACACTCAAAGGAGCCACTTCAGCACAAATTGGAGAGCTCTGGACTTTCTCGGGCTTTGGTAGGTGGGAGTCATTCCCGCGGCTTAATTGCTCCAGACCAACCAATATTGGGAATATTGGGTGAGGGAGGGGGACGACATCCTGGTTTTTACACCAAATTAAATCCGCCCATCAAAAGCCTTTTCTGTACTTAGCTTTGAATCAGATGCTTAATCAGTGAGCCAACCCACCAGCGCAGATGAAGCTACATTTGTTCTTTGCTCTTGACAAGGCAGGAAAAGCCAACCATAAAAGGAGTCTCCGGGTCTTACATAAGCCAGAGATAAAGGATTCCCTAATCCGAGAGAGTTTCCCTGCCGGAACACCCTCAGAGAGGTGCTGAGGACATCTGGGCCTTCTCATCCCTTCCCAGTGCCAGTGGCCGGAGGCACTGGGATGCTGATTCATTGGGATAATCTAAAAAGGGGGTTTGAGCCTTTTGGCAGTGGGGTGGGGGTGCCCTGCCTGTGCTTGGGCTGCTGGGCAGTGTGCCAGGGAGGTTTAGAATGGCTCTTCACTCCCAAAGCTCCTGGCTGGGTGTTTCCTGGTGGGAATTCAGCCATCCCAGAGGAACAAAAAGAGGAGGAGGCAGAGGGTCTTTCAGTGAAGTCCTGCTGGAAGGAGATCCCGGTGAGCCCAGGCATTTGGTCACAGCAGGATCACGAACTGGTGGTGGTTAAGTTGGAGGGCATGAGGGGCAGGGGTCAGGATTCCCTTTTTTCCCATCAAATCAATGTGGTGGCAGAGGGCCCGTGTCTGCTCCCTAGCAGGTGGTGGCTCAGGGAACAAGAGGGTTATTTGGGGCAGCAGCAGCTGACCTGGAAGGGTTTGGTTTGGTTGAAGGGAGGGAGGGACAGTGAGCAGGAAAGGGACCAAACCCTGAGGGTGTAACACAGAATTCCTAATCCAGCAGCCCCTCCCAATGCCACTTCTTCCTGCATGACTGCCCTCTGCCTTGCTTACTTCTCCAATTTCACCCAGTTTTCCTAAGCACAAGATTTTGGGGTGGCTGTGTCCATGTTTAGAAAAAGTCTAATGTCAATCACCTGAGGGCTTGGGACAGATCTGGAGCCTGTTATCTGTGGTCTCAGCACCCCAGAATCTGCCTCAAACCTGCTCTGCCAGGAAGAGATGAGAGACTCTGCAACCTTTGTATCTCTGGATTGGTGCAAAGATATTCCCCAGAGAACTTTCCAGGAGCCCCAGAAATGGCCCATAGGATGGGGACAATATAGGGTGGCATTAACTCTGCAAAATGACCTGCTTTCAGCCTCTCCTTGTCCCATCAAATGCCAGAGTCTGGGATGAAACCTGCTGAAGTCTGCCTCCTAAACCTGCTCTGATAAATGAGTCCCTTTCCAAGCCCTGCTGCTTCTTTTTGCTCCTCCCTTACTTTTGGCTGGGGAGGAATTCTGGATCTGAACGGCCTCATTTGACACTTGGCTCTTGTCTCAGGATCCCAGGATTATTAAGGATGAAAGGGACTAAGGAGGTTTCTAGCTCAACCTCCTACTCCAAGCTGAGTCAGCTGCTGGGTCAGCTGAGATGGTTTCAGATACTGAAAACCCCAGGGATGGTGACTGCTCAGAGGGAAAACCTTTTTTCCTTGTACCCAAAGTGAGTGTCCTGTTGGAATTTGGACCTGATGTCTCTTGTCCTCTCACCAGCCACCAGAAGATCCTGGTTTTATCTCCTTGATAACCTCCCCATGGGTACAGGGCACTGCTGTTAGGTCCCCCAAAGCCATCACTTCCCCAGTGTCCAATCCCACACCAGGCACCAGCTCTGACCATCCCAGTGGCCTGAACCCATTCCCTGTGATCAGTGTCTTAATTAAGAGGCTCAAACACGATTGCAGCAACTAAATATGATCTAAAATGTTCTGACTAGAGGGGGATAATCACTTGCATGATCTCCTGGCTGTATTTCTGCCCCCACAATCCAGGATAATTTTTGCTGCCAGGACACTCTGCCATATCATCCTCAGCCTGCTGAGCACTCCCAGGTCCAGTTCTCCCAGTCACTTGCTGACAGGGACTCTTTCTTCCCCCCAGAAATTCCAGAATTAGCCCTTGCTGAACATCACCACGTTTCTCTTGGCTCTTCCCTCCAGCTTTTCCAGGTCTCTGGGTTAATCACATTCAGCCTCCTTTCACAGAGCTCTCCCCCTAATCACTCTCCTCCTAATTCTGTGGAGGTGGTGGGGGAAGTGGGAGAAGCGAGGACGAATGGGGGTTTTCCTTCTGGACCTGCTGGGGAATGAGTTGCTGATTAAGACATGTGTGATAAGCATTTTCTTTGTATTTCTAATTAAAGCGAGGTGCGTGGGAAGAGGAGGAGGAGAGAGGGGAGCCGGAAGCCAAGGAAGGAGGGAAATGTGGAGTGAGGTGATGGAGAGAGGCAATTTGAGGCTGACAGGCAGATTCCAGGCACAGAGAGGCAGACAGTTAAGGAAGGACAGGATCCATGGATTGGGACAGCTCGGGGAGGAAGCAGAAGTCCCCTGGGTGGCCACAGGATGGCCAAGATAAGAGAGGGGCAAGAAGAGTGGAAAGAAAGTAGGAAGTGAGGATGAGGGAGAGCAGTTTGCTCCAAAAGAGCTCAGCTGAAGCAAGGGAAGTAGAGAAAATAGCAAAAAGCCACATCTCATAGCTCAGCAGGGATGGTGTCAACGTGGGCCGTCTCCCTAGAGCTTCCTGGAGAGTTTTAAAGCACTGTAGGTTAGGATCAGATCCAGAAAAAATGAGGAGAGAGAAGGGGAAAAGCCAACAGACGAATTAAAGGCAGCAAAAGGAGCATGTGGCAGTGAGCAGCAGCTGAGTCTTCCCCTGAGGGGAGAAGGACCAGAATAAAGGGACACTGAGTCACTGGCACCTTCCCCAGCGCTGTCACTGCTTGCTGAGGACACGATGCTCCCAGAACCTGGTGGCACTCACCCCTTGGCATCAGTTCAGGCTCTGGCCTCTCACTGCACCTCGCCTTTGAGCAAATGTGTTTGGTTTGGGGTTTTTTTTGGGGTTGACAGGCTTTTTCCACCTCATCTGGATGAGTGTTCTGCTCAGAGGCACCTTATGGCAGGAGATGTCACTTCTCAGAGAGCAGTCTGAGCTTCGAGCCAGATGAACCTGGTGGGTGAGTGAGAAGGGGGAGATCCCGAGAGAAACTTGGGGAAGTTTCTGGAGCAGCTGATTTTGTGCTGCACATGCTCTGAAGAGCTCTGGCGGATGCTGAAGGGCCCTCCTGTGCTTCCAGGGTCCCTCCCCAGTTGTGCACTGAGATCTGCATTGTGTTCCTCCTCGGAATCACTCCTGGAGGAGCCTGTCTTTCACCCAGGACTCTTTGAAGCACCTAAAATTAGAAGCCTGAAGCCATGTGGGCAATTCATCCCCTATTCTTGCAGGAACTAATATCTTCTAGTGGTAAGCAAGGGATTTTCTGCATTATCCTATATTCCCTGTGCTAGAATTTTCCCTTTCCCTTCCATAATTACTTCCTCTTTCTAGAAGAAGAAAGAAGAAAATAAGAAACCACATTTTGCTCCCCATCTGCCTCCACATCCTTTTAATCCCTATTGATTCTCCAACAGCTCACCAGACAAAGCTCCCCAGTCATTTGTTTGGTAGCAAAACCCTCGGAAGGAAATAAAATTAAGAAGAAACCAAGGTGTTGGGCTTTTAAACTCGCAAGGAGCGAACGGGGTGGGGGAAAGAATAGCACATTTAATTTGCACCATACGTCTCTATTCATCCATCTCCAGCTCTGGAACACTTTATTGCACTGGAGCTGGCACTCACAACACAGAGTTTTGCATTCAAAACACAGCTCACACGTCAGTGGCTCTTTTGTTCCTGGCCACCCATCGTCCCCCAGGTCTGGGGCCCACACATCACTTACTGGGAGGGTGTGGAAGCAATTGGGAATCTGAGGGCATCCTGCTATCAATATTGCCCCATAATGATGATTGTTATTAGTGCCGCTCCTTCTGGCAGCAGAATTCTCTCCGTATTCCTTTTCATCTGGAAAGCCCTACTTTGAGGGGAAGATAAAGTGCTTTGTTTTCCGACTAAAAATATCTCCTGTGTTTTGTAATTCTCCCCTCTCCTTATTTAATGAGATGTTTGTTATTTTGGTTTCCTTGCTGGGCAGAGGAAATGTTAATGAGTCTCTCTTTGTGCTGCTTTTTGCCTCCTCAAGCCTGCCTGAGGCTAAAGGAAGGAAGTCAAAGGAGGTATCAGCATTTTTCACACTCTGGCATTGGCTGTTATGACCCTCCCGAGGTCAACACAAATAGAAAGACATCTCCAAATGAACTTCATTTTCCTCCCCTGCACAGCCCTGACAAGCTGCAAAAACACATTTGTTGCCGTGTCAAAGGGCCTGGTTCACAAGTGGTTTGTGACATTTCTTCTGACACGTTTTACAGCTGAGTCTGGCCCACTTTGGGCCTCACACTTGACTCATTGTCCACCTGCCCCCCTTCAGGGTGTCCCTCTAAGTGTTCTAGTAAAATTTATGATTTAATGTTTTTTGTTTTGTTTGTTTTTTTTTTTTAAACTCCTCCTCAGCAGCAAACACTGCAAATCACAGGTCTGCTAAAAAAAGGGAGAGAAAAGAGGGGTGGGGTGGCTGTGAAGAGCAGCCCTGGTTCCTCTGCTGGTGTGGCTTTGCTGACAGAGTCCCACCAGGCCAGGAGAGCTCTGCTCCTCATCATCTGCCAGGATGATGTTCCCACGGAGATCTACGGATCATTTGTGGCCCATGGAGCCAGTCCACTCCTCCCCTGCATCCCATTTCAATCTGGGTTTCCCACTGACACCCCAGGGCGGTGTGAGACGAGTGGTGGTGGTGGAGCACAGCCACACAGGGAAAATGGGTCATGGGCCTTGCTGGTGGCATCAAATCCTTATTGGTGGTGATTCCAAGGGAATCTGTGCAGGATTTTGGCCGTAGCAGCTGCTCAGATGATGAGGAGAGAGTGGCTCAGGTTGCTCCAGACCTTTCCTGCTCCTGCCCATCCTGCTGTTTCCATGGGTGAATCCATGTTAAGCCTCTCTCTCTTCTCATCACTCACATGGGTGTTTCCTCCTGGACTAGAGCACGTGGGAAGGACTTCAAGGGTGGTGGGAGCCTTGTTTTCCATCAGTGAAGTCAGACTGGCTCATGGGAAGATTTCCATCTTCAGACTCCCTGCTATGGGCTGTGAGGATGATGGAGAAACGGGATTGTCCTGTGGCCATAAGAGAAAACCCTGCCGTGTGGTGGTGAGCAGCCAGAGCCAATTCCATGGAGGATCCACCACAGCCCCTTTTCCACATCAAATTACGGAGTTCTGCCTCTCCTGTGAGTGGCAGCACCTCTGTTTCCATGAGGGAATATGCCTGGGGAAGCTAAGGAATGCTCAGGGAAGGCTTTGCACGTGGTACTGCAGGTGTCCAACAGGATATCATTCAAACATTTTCCTCCCTGAACCACTGATCAGTTACTGCCTTGCTGAATGGATGGAGTTCATTCTAAGTTCTAAGTTCCAAGTTCCCAAGATCTATGATCCCCAGGTTTTGTGAGGGTGACACAATCTCATCCCCTAAATGCTTTATTTTCCCACAACTGGGCTGAAATCCCAAAGCATTTCCAAACCTGTCCAGGATCTGGCCACAGAGGTGTCTTTGGACAACACCTCAGACAGGTTTTAAGTCATGTCCTGCCTAATTTGGCACCGAGGTTTCAACCCAAGCGTCCTCAGTGCAGGGAAATTCCTGAAAGTGAAGGGAAAACATCAGTGCTTTGTTTTTTGTGGGCATGGTTTGTGCCTGCCTCTGAACAGGGATGTGTGTCTGTCTCTTTGCATTGGGCTCCACTGGGGCATTCCAAGGGACACTTCGGGGCCACGGAGTCTTTCCATGATCACAGCAGGACATGGAGCTGGTCTTCCCAGCCCAATCCGTGTCCCCAGAGCTCTGTCAGTTCTCAGCTCCCTGCTCTCACAGCCGTCATCACCGTGAAGACACAAACTAGGCCACTGCCCTCCTCTTTTTAGCAGTTCTATCACCAAGTTGTGGCTCAATTTAACTTTTTTTTCCCAGCTTTCTGTATTGCTTCTCCTTCTTCTAAGCTGTTCCCCGTATTTTTGTCCCCACCAAGCATTGCTGTTAACAAAGGATTTCCTCTAAGCATCCCTGCTAATCTCACCCTTCCACAGGGTACCACGGCTGGAGTCCATGCAGAAATTGTGTCCCCCTGTCCCAAGAAAACAGCAGAGCATCTGCCTCATGTGACAAAGCAGCAGGGGTGATGCGAGGTCACTTCTGGAATAAAGGGAGCCTCATTCAGCACATCCTCATCCCAGCCAAATTCTACCAGCTTTCCCATTTCCTTCATTTAAGTACCTGTAAATGAGATAATGGGTAATTAGTGCCAGCAGGGAAGCTTGAGGGAAACAGAAGAACATGAGAAACAAGCAGCAGACTGTGCTAATTTCTTCCTTCCAAATCTAGGAGGCCCCAAACGTCACTAAAAGCCTTATTAAAACGGGGGTAGGAGGAGCTGGGGAGTGAGTCGCTGTGGAAAGATTCTCAGGAGTTCCTTGCTCCAAAAAACCTCTCACAAGTCCTCAATACATCAATTCCCCAAAACTGAACCCAACTCTTTGATGGTCTCAGGCTGGAGGTCATAAAACACTGGAAAAGTTTGGGTTGGAAGTGACCTTTGAAGGGCATCTTGTCTTTTCCATGGGCACCTTCCACTAGTCCTGGCTGCTCCAAGCCCCATCCAACCTGGCCTTGAACACTTCCAGGGATAGGATACCCACAGGATTAGAAGCAGAAATTTGGGGCAGGAGTGATCCTGACACCAATCTCCCTTGCCCCCACAAGGTCATGGGAATTTATTCCATCTCCCTTCTCCTCAGGCTGTCTCTCAAAAAGGCTACTCCTAACTGGAAAAAAAAAAAAAAAAGCTGCTGAGAAGGAAAATTAAAAAAAAGATCCTCGTAGATGTGTTGAATCCTAGCAAGACCAAAATGGGGAGGGAATAATAAAAGAAAACAAGGAGAGGAAAAGGGAAAAAAAAATTAGAGAGAGAGAGAAAAGGAGGGGGAAAAGAAAAAAATGTAAAAAGGAAAATACGAAAAATAAAAAAAAGGGAAAAAGAAAAATCTAACAATACAGTGACAGCGAGAGTTACTTGTGCCTGGTTGTAGTGAAAGATCCCTAAGGATTGCAGAATTTTTGGTTCGTGTTCCTCAGCTACGAGGTGGGCCGGGATGATCCCGCTGTGGGGCAATCGGGATGGGATGGGCAGCACTTCCCTGCGGCTGGGCTGTGATCCCAGCTGGGGAGGCGCTGGCAGCTCCCAACACGATGGGATCGAGCTCTCCATGGATCCCGGCAGGAATGCTGCAACAGAGAAAGGGAAGGATTCGGGGGAGGGGATGTAG
Source organism: Parus major (assembly GCF_001522545.3). Classification (NCBI taxonomy): domain Eukaryota; kingdom Metazoa; phylum Chordata; class Aves; order Passeriformes; family Paridae; genus Parus; species Parus major. The sequence continues at coordinate 148,996,977 of NC_031769.1, forward strand.
GATCGTTTGTCCAGCCCTGCCAACACTTCCCTGCCCATCGCTGCCCTCTCACACCTCCGCGCTGACCTTCCCGGAGGAGCCTCAGCCCCCGCTGCGGGGGAGGATGCGCTATCCTGGATTTCCCACGCCCGATTTGTTTTCCCAGCAGCCGGGAGGGGAGGGAGGGGAGGGCAGGGCGAAGCAGCAGCTCGGCGTTAATGGGTTCCTTGAGGAGAAGCTGAGGGTAGAGATCCATCCCTGCAGGTACCCGGAGAGCCATGAGCCATCCTGGGATGAGACACCGGGGTGGGCGGGATGCGGGGGAGAAGGGAGGAGTGGGGCAGACAAAAGGGATGAGTGGTGTGTGTGTGTGTGTGTGTGCCGGGGGATCTGCCGCACGCTCCTGCCTTTCTTCCACCTGCCTGCCAGCAGGGAAGGGAGGCAGATACCGGGTGAGCTTTCCAGGGGGTGAAAATGAGCGGCGGCAGCGCTCCCCGAGGCATTGCTAAAATTGGGATGCTGTGGGCATGGCTCCCCAAACGTGGTGCCTACTCTGGGGGGCTTAGAGCCAGGTTTTATCCTCTTTTGGAGATTCATCAGGGAGGGGGAGAGAGTCCTTGCAGTGCTTCTTTGCTCAGAGCCAGGAAGGCCCTCTGAATGGATCATAGAATCCTAGAATCCTAGGATTTGGGTTGGAACGGACGTAAAAGAGAACCCCATTCCAACCCCCTGCCATGGGCAGAGACACCTTCCTCTAGACCAGGCTGCTCAGAACAATGTTTGGGGAGTTTGTGACAGAGGGGGAAACCCTAAGATTTGGAGGTTTTTGTGGCCTCCACAACGCAGACAGGCAGGTCCCTCCTTCCCATCCACTGCTGGTTCTCCAAAATCCTTCAACTCCCTCCCCAAGTCTTGTGAGGGTGACACAATCTTGGCCATGCAGGAATTTTACTGAACATTACATCTCTACCCAAAGCTCGAGTTTATGTGGGGATGAGGAGGTGGAGGTTGTATTAAAATTGTATTTATCACTTAGAATCGTAGAATTGTTGGAAAAGATCCCTAAGATCACTGGCACAAGGTGTCCAGAGAATTTGTGGCTGCCCCACCCTTGGGAGTGTCCAAGGCCAGGCTGGATGGGGCTTGGAGCAGCCTGGGACAGTGGGAAGTGTCCCTGCCCATGGCAGGGGTGGAACTGGATGGGCTTTGAGGTCCCTCCCAACCCAAACCATTCCCTGATCATCAGTGATCAGATTCAAAGATCATCAAGTCCAGCCATGAACCCAGGACCACCACCATGTTCACCACTAAACCATATCCTCAAATCATTAAAAATGAGTCTGGTTTTGTCCAAAATAGATATGGGATAGAATTCCCTCCCCAGGAATTTTGGGAAACCGTGTTCAGGGCGCTTCTGTTTTAACTGGGACACAAATTGTGATTTCTTCACAGCTGAAGAGTTCTGATCCCCACATCAGCAATACCTAACTTCTGCAGGAGCTTTGCATTTTGGATAATAATAAACACCCATCAGACCAGATCAAGGTATCAACCTGTCTTAGATCTTGGAATACACCCCCCAGGCTGTGCATCCCAGATGTCACAGGAAACCCAACACCAGAGAATTGTTTAGGTGGAAAACACCTCTAAGATCATGAAGTCCAACCATTAAACCAGCTCTGCCAACGTCCCCAGGTGCCACATCTACAGATCTGCTAAATCTCTCCAGAGATGGGGACTCCATGGCTGCCACAGGCAGCCTGCTCCAACATCCATCTCCCTGATTGTGCATGTTTGGAACGCACAGAGATCCCACCAGGAGCCACCAGGGCTTGCTCTGACCCCAAAGTTCCTCCTCAGATGTTCACCTAAGGCACAGAGGTCCAGACCAAGAAGGGATCTGACCTCACCACACTCAGACTGGCCACCCCTAGGAACGCCTTATTTCCTTTCTCAGCCCCTAAAACAGAAGGTTTTCCCTCAGGCTGTTGGGTCTGGAGGAATTTGCGGTTTGCACTGAAGTCTTGTGGGTTTAGAGGAGACCCCTGAGGCTCAAAAAGCAATTACCCAAGAACTTCCAGGGAGGGTCCTGCCTGATTTCTGAAAGGACACCCCCGTCTCCAATTCAGGCACTGAATGACCAGCAGAGAACTTTTTTCCTCCTCTCCCCAAGTACTTGTACAAGATTGCCTGTGACATTTAGAGCAGCTAAAATTATCTCAATTAAATATCTCCACTGGTTTCCCTTTGTTCTCTTTTCCTTTCTAGCTCTTTCCTTCCAGACAGCTGGAACATGCTCTTTAGACACTCTTTAAAGACAAAAGGAAAAATAAAAAAAAACCCTCCCTGCCCCAAACACCCAACTAAAACTCACGTAGCTTCAGCTCTGCTTTATTTAGAAACACGGTTGACATAAATGTTGTGAATATTTTATGTTGCTCCAGGATTCCTCCATACGAGACTGGAGAGTGGTCTCACCCTGCCCAATAAAGTCATTCCTTTGTGGATTGCAGGTCTGGGGAAGAAAGGCTAAAGGGCTGTGCACTGATTTTGGGGAGATATTTGGTACCATGAGATAAAACACAGCAATTTCGGCCTCTGTGATATCCCCCCTCTTCCCCACATGTTCGTGATAACAACACCTGGCCCTGTCGACTGACCTTTCCTCTTTACAAATTCCCTGCCAATCTGTTCTGGGAGAGAAAATTCCTTCCCAGGATGAAATTTGGCAGCTGCCTCATCCCTGTGCCTGAAGCATGAATCACCAGAGTTAAGTAACAAACCCATTTATACATCAAGACACAATCACTGTCCAAGCAATCATTCTGTGCTTTTCAACGTGAAGCCCATTATTTGTGGATTCTGTTTATATTAATCCTTCCCCCCCTCTTTTCTCCCATTATTTTTTTCCCTCTATCTTCTGGATGTTTTGCAAAACAATGGAAAACTTCAGAAGGAGACTGGGATGCCAAGCAGAAGCAGAAAATATTTCCCAGCCCCCAAGAATCTTTGTTTACTATTAATTCTAGGAGTTTCTGGGAAATCTCTCAGGGAACCTCACCAAAGAATGTTTGGCAAGAACAATTGGCTCTCTAATGAGGTTCTGGGCCACCTGGTTTGTGTATTAATATCTTTTAAATATATTTACACACCCCTACACACTTTAAAGCACCTGTTATTTTTACAAATATTTTCTTGGTGTTGCTCTTCTGTCTTTTTAGCACCTATTTCACTCCTCTGGTCTGCTGACAGTTATTAAATAAGCGATTCCTGAATGTGTTTGTTTTATTCTGCTGAAAATGAAGTTCTGCTGGGTTGGAATAGCAGTGGGTGATCCATACTGGAAGGAAGATCTGGGGAAAGCACAGGCACTGAGAGCTTGTGGGGGCAGAGCAGGATCTGCCAGTGTTGTTAAGGCTGGGGAAAGCAGCAGCACTTGAGCTGAACTGCAGGATTGCAATATTCAGGAACTGGCACAGAATAAATTTAGGACAAGGCCTGTGTCTCTCAGTGCTTGCTCCAAGACCCTCAGGTGAGGTTTCTCCTGCTGCCTGGTCAGCTGTGTCCATGCTGGACACAACCACGGACATGGACATTGCCCCCTCTTTTCCACACAGGGCTGAGGTGCCCTCATCAAGCTCAGAAAGTTCTTAAATACTTGAATTCTTTGTCTGAAACTACGATTTGGTGAACACAGACTTCTGCTTTTCCAAATTGGCTCTTCCATTCCAAGTGAAATGCGTCCAGGAAGGCAGATTTAGATTGGATATGAGGAAAAAATTCTTCCCTATGAGGGCGGTGAGGCCCTGGCACAGGGTGCCCAGAGAAGCTGTGGATGCCCCATCCCTGGAAGTGTCCAAGACCAGGTTGGATGGGGCTTGGAACAACCTGGGACAGTAGATCCGTGGCAGGGAGATGGGAATGAGATGATTTTTGAGGTCCCTTCTAGCCCAAACCATTTGAGGGTTCAAATCTCAGGGTTTTGAGGGTTCAAGATCTCTCAGGTCTCTCTGTTTGAGAACATTCACTACAAAACACTAAAAGATTGGTTTTCTCAGAAAAGAGGGTTGTAAACATGGGGAGAACTTGAATTCCAGGTCTGGGGTTTGTTCTCACTGGGCCTCCCTAGCAGTGAGGATGCAGTTATTCCACCACAGGGCAGATTGCAAATATTCACCCAGGCCCAGATGAGTTCTGCATTCCTCCACCTGTGTTTTTTATTCATAGCCTGAATTCCCAACTTTTTAAGAAAAAAAAGTAAAGAACCCTTAGTGCCATCCCCCCTGAATGATGCACCGGCAATCTCAGCATCTTTCAGACATCAGACAGGGAGAGGGAAGGGCTGTGTGACGAGCAGAGTTTGGCAGCTGGGCTTCATTAACTCTGCTTTTCCAAGCTGCATTTGTGGCTCCAGAATAACAGCAGAGTTATCCCAGGCCTCATCTTCCATCCCCTCACAGCGAGCACCCCCATTTAATATCTCTTTCTTCCCCTAACATATTAAACTGCCATCAAAGAGGAGTTTTGCAAACATGGTTTGTTGCCTATTGGAGCCCTATATTTCAGAGGTGCTGCTGCTGCTGCTGTTGCATATTTTGTAAAATTTTATTTTCAAGCAGCCCATTTTTCCCTACTGGGCTCACTTGGGGGTCTGCTCAACCGGAGGGGAAAATGGAGCCGAGCAAACTTCCTGCTGAGAGACCTTTACAAACCTCAAGAAACCTTTCTCAGAAACAGGAGTTCCACGTTCTTAATGAGATCATTTTCATAAAAGTCTAGGGAAAGAGCAGAGAGAGAAAATAGTGACAGCAAAATAGAGATAATCACTAAAAAAATTATTTTCAAGCAAACCAGGAGCCCTCTTGGTGTAATGAGACAGAAAAATTTCCAGAAGCCTAAGGAATAACGTGTTTTTTATGACACATCAGAGCCGAGTCAGGGAGTGAAAAGCAATCACATTTCAACCCTGCTGCTGGGTGTCATTCCACTGGTGCAGAGCTGGGGAAAGAGTGGGGAAATGGGACAAAATCCCATCAGGGGCAGAGTTTGGTGCTAGGAGGTCTGCAGGAAAAAGTAACACGGGTGACAAATTTGATGTGCTGGGTTGGGTGGGAAAGGTCACCTCTCTGTGCCTCCTCCTAGGTGATGCCCTGACCCCAATTAAGAAAGAGTGAATTTCACAAGAGATGGTGAATCCAGACCGGAACACAAAGGCCAGCACAGCTCCAGACAGGGACAGGAAAGTTGAGATAATTTGGTGGTAACTCTGAGCAAATCATGGAATCACAGAATTGCTTGGAAATGGGTTGGAAAGGACCTTAAGGATCACCCAGTTCCAACCCCCTTCCATTGCCAGGAACACCTTCCACTATCCCAGGATGCTCCAAGCCCCATCCAACCTGGCCTTGGACACTTCCAGGGATCCAGGGGCATCCACAGCTGCTCTGGGCACCCTGTGCCAGGGCCTCAGCACCCTCACAGGAAGAATTTTTTCCCTAATCTCTAATCTAAATCTTCTCTTCTTCATTTTAGAGCCATTCCCCCTTTTCCTGTCACTCCAGGCACTTGTAAATTGTCTCTCTCCATCTTTTGGTGGGCTCCCACCAGGTACTGGAGGGTCACAATTAGTTCACCCCATAGTCTCTTCTCCAGGCTGAACATTCCAAATTCTCTCATTTTTTTCCTCACAGCTGAGCTCCCCCATCCCTCTCATCATCTTGATGCCTCCTCTGGCCTTGCTGCAACAGCTCCATGTCCTTCCTGTGCTGGGACCCCAGTGCCGGATGCAACATTCCAGGTGGGATCTCTCCAGGCTGGAGCAGAGGGACAAAATGCCCTTCCTCAGTTGCTGCCTGCAGCTCTTTGGAGGCAGCCCAGGACAATCAGCTTCCCAGGTTGCATGGATAATAATTCCATAACCTTTGAAAGCTGCTTCTGCCTGCTGGCAGATGGATATTTGAGAAAGCACAGCCAGATCAGGCTGGAGTGGTAGGAAAACTGGGGAAAAATGGGAGGAGGAAGGAAAGCAGGGACAGAGGGATCGCCTGTCATCTGTTTGTCATGGCCAGAACCTGAGACAGCCGTGTGGGAGTGGTGATTAAATAGTTGGCTGGTGGCATGAAATGACACCTCCGGCACATCTCTGCCCAACGTGCCAGCAGGGCTTCACAGGCTGACACCACCCTGGTGCCTCCAGAAGCCAGAGAGCGAGGACAAGGAGGTGCCAGAGGAGATGTACAGAAGAACATCCAGCTCAAAACCCAGCCTGCAACATTTTCCATGAGTTAGTGCCTGAAAAAGGAAAAACAGCGGGGTGTTATATCACCAGATGCTTTTCTGATCTCCAGAGATTTGTGGCTCAGGCCCTGCATGAACCAAAGCGGCAAGTTTCATTTTTGCATTCTCTTCAGGGAGTTTTTTTCCTTCCATAAAACTTCCCAGTCATTTTTTAAACATTTTTACAGTTTGGGGATCTATAATAGCAGGAATTTGCACAGATAACCAGACTGTGTGAGAGATTTCCTTATTTTTCTTTCTTCCAAGCTTGGCACTTGTTCTTTTCCAATGATAACCTTTAGTTCCTGCACCAGAAGAATCAATAAGCCATCAACTCCTAATGATTCCTCTCTAGATTCTAAAATACCCTTTCTTTCTGTAGATCCTCTAGTATCCTTCCCTTTATTTTATTTTCCTTGATTGGATAAACAAGGTTTACACAGTGATTCCCAGTGCAGAAGGCACTCTATTAATACCTCTCACTGGTTAGTTTGGGCTTTTTTTCACATCCTTCATGGCACTAAAAAACACCCCAAAGAGTAATCCAGATGTGAATGACACAGGAGTTTGTTTTTTTTTCAGGGGGAATGGGGGCAAAGGAGAGAGGACAACAGAAGATAGCCCAATATTTCACCCATTCTTCCACTTCATTCTCTCTCTACAGAGCTCCAGCCCTGAGGTCTGAACTGAGCTGGAAAAACAGCTTTAATTTCTTCCTCTTCAATAAGGAAAAGTCTGCTCTTCCAGCTTCTTCCATGTGACTCGTCAAACTGGCACCACAAGCCTGACTTCCCATGACTTTGCCCACAGATTTTCAGTTCTGGTGTTTCACCAGCTGAAAAATCCAAGTTCCCAGCGAGTCAGCTCCTCTCATTTAACTGCAATGTAGCACTCCCTTCAAGTCTTGTTCTTTATCAGATCCTCCACCTCAGCCTTTCCACCAACACTGCTGAGCATTTGCAAAGCGGCAGCGTAGCTCAGCTTTCCACAGGAATTTTGTACCCAGCTGAAGCTTCAGAATTTCCAGCAAGGCAGAGTGGGCTGTCAAATACCACAGTTTCCATGTTGGGATCATTTCTTCCTGTCTGAGGAAAGCGGGTGGGAAGCCACTTTCCTTGACAAGGAGAAAGCTGCTGAATTAAAAATGGGACAGCTGGAAAGGCAGAGCCAAGTCCAAGTGAGCCAGGAATCCACATCTTCCCTTTCCTAGGGAGAGCCTGCAGATGGATCCTTGTCACCCACTGAGAGCCATCAGGACAGTGATGATGGCAGCTCTGCGGAGTGACAGATTAGTTCAGCCTCTGAGGAAACTCTGGAGCCCCAAAAGGAGATGGAACTCCTGGCAGTGAATCCAGAGGAGGCCATGGAGATGTTCCAAGTGCTGGAGCTCCTCTGCTCTTGAGCCGGGCTGGGAGAGCTGGGAATGTCCAGCCTGGAGAGGAGAAGACTCCAGGGAGACCTCAGAGCCCCTTCCAGTGCCTAAAGGGGCTCCAGGAGAGCTGGAGAGGGACTTGGGACAAGGGATGGAGAGACAGGAAAGGTGGAAATGACTTTAAATTGACAAAAGGCAGGGTTGGACTGAATATTAGGAAGAAATTCTTGGTTGTGAGGGTGGTGAGGCCCTGGCACAGGGTGCCCAGAGAAGCTGTGGCTGCCCCATCCCTGGAAGTGTCCAAGGCCAAACTGGATGGAGCTTGGAGCAACCTGTAAGAGCAGAATGTGTCTGAGCCCATGGCAGGGGTTGGAATTTAAATTTAAATTCCTTTCCACCCCAGACCATTTCATGTTTCCATGAAGATCAGCTTGGCTGGATGTTACCACCGCCAATGTGGCTGTAAGAATAATTCCAGTCTTGGGTATTTATCCACCACAGCCATTCTCATTCAAAGACCTTTGATAATTGTTGACCTTGGTGGGTTCTGATGTTTGGGCAAGGTGTTTATATATTAAAAAGAGCCAGGTGTCCACTGAGGAAGTTTGAGTGGCAGAAGTCTCAAATCTCATCATGTTCCAACAGGTTTTGGGAAAATCTGAGCCTCAGCAGGGCTGAAGTAGCTCAGCTGGGAGAGCGTTAGACTGAAGATCTAAAGGTCCCTGGTTCAATCCCGGGCTTCAGCAGAGTTTTCCTGCACTTTTGTGTGCCCAGGGC
>NC_031769.1:149006235-149009148 GCF_001522545.3 Parus major
CTCACTCAGTTCACAAGGATGTGATGGGTCAAAGTTTGGCTTCTGTCTTGGAAATCTTTTGCAATCTTAATGGTTCTATGATTTTATCCTTGTGGGTCCTTCCAGCTCAGGGAACTCTGTGATTCTCTGATGAAGTTTTCTACTCTTTCCAGACCATTTCCTGGCTTTACCCTGATCTCTGTCAAATGATGGTGCTCAATGTGCAGACACACCACTAAACTGAGTAATTCTGCTTTGTGTTTGCCCCTTTGTCCCTTTCTAATTCCTGTTCCATGGAGCCCATCAGGACACAGAATTCCAGTTGTCCAAAAAGACAAGTGGGGAAGCAGCAAACCCTTGACCTTCTCAAGATCAACCCCAATGCTCATCCAATCTCTTCTTCATAGCAATCCAATCTCTTCTTCTTTCCCCTTTTCCTTCTGGTGGTGCTCTAAAAGCTGCAGACACCAGGCTGTCTGCTCCTGGAATGCTGCTGGAATCCTGACCAGGATGTTAAATAAATGTTAATTTAATAGATGTTAAAATAACTTGTGTATAAACAAAAAACATCATCACCTGCTTAAGCCTCGGAGAGATACCAGGGTTCCTGCTGGGAAAATGCCTCTGCCAAGAGATGCCACTCAAATACAACACCTCAAATGCAACACCACAAACACAACACCACAAATGCAGCAGCTGCTCACCCAGGGTGGAACTTTGCAGACCTGATGCCCTCAGGCAGGGTCATCTGGCTCAGGGGTGCACCAGCTGGAAATCAGCCTTTAGTCCAGCTGTCTTTGCCTGGATCTAAATTAGGCAGGAGCCTCCTGGTCCCCAAATTGGATCAAAGTAGGTCAGAACTCCCTGCATGTCCATGTGCGGGATTAAATTATATCAAATTTTGTGCAATGTCTTGGGCATCGTTTTGTTATGAAAGCAGAGCTCAGGTGTTATGAACATCCCAGATATTGCCCTCAGGTTTAAGATCAGTTCCCACACTGTGGCTGTGCTGAAGGGCTCCGACCTCATTAAGCCCCTGGAGAAAGGCAAATCCCATACCAGAGACACCGACTTGATGGTGACCCAAATGGCTTAAATGTGATCATCAGCAGGATTCCAGGATCATCTGTCCTCCCAGACAATGCCCAGACACAACTCCCTGCATTAGCAGGAGCCAGGAACTATTCCCAGGAAGTGGTTTGGACATAATAGGCCTATTTTTGAAGAAATGCTGAGAGATGTGATTGCTCACACTGAGGAAGAGAAGGTTTGGAGATCTTAGAGACCCTTCCAGTGCCTAAAGGGGCTCCAGAAGGGCTGGAGAGGGACTTGGGACAAGGGATGGAGGGACAGGACACAGGGAATGGCTTCCCACTGACAGTGGGCAGGGATAGATGGAACACTGGGAAGAAATTCTTCCCTGTGATGGTGGTGGTTGTGGTAAGACTGGCTCATATTCCCCAGAGAATCTGTGCCTGCCCCATCCCTGGGAATGTTTGGCCAAGCTGGATGAGCAGCTTGAACAACTTAATCCAGTGGAAGGTGCCCCTGCCCATGGCAGGGGGTTGGAACTACAGGATTTTAAGGTCCCTCCCAACCCAAACCATTCCACAAATCTGTGATTCTGTGACTTGTGTTGGGGCAGAGAGGGGAGGAGGTTTTAGCCCAGTCAGATGGGTTTAGTCTGAACAAACAGGACAGACCAATTCCATTTCCTCTGGCCACTCTAACACCCGGTGCAGGTGTCCTGCTCCCCCTCCTCACCATCTCTCTTCTCTCAGCCAACACCAGGGGATGTCCTGTCAGAGCTGGCACCTTTGTGCCCACGGAGGTGACAGTGACATCCAGGCTCGTCCGCCTCAAACACGAGCTCAGCACACAGAGGTAACTCCAGTGAAATCGGTTCCAAGCCTGACCCACAGCTGTGGGAAGGCAAAGGAAAGGCCCCCGCTGGTGCCAGCACTCGGGGTTCGTGTTCCCACCGCAGGACCCACAGAAATCCCACAGAGATCACAACTCAGCTCTTAGAGGAGATGAGACAAGTTGTTTTCCCTCCTCCTTCTCCTGACAACTCAGTCCTTTCCTGGCTGAAACTGCTTCCACTCAAAACCTCAGCGCCAGAAGTTGCCCAGTTTCCCTGGATTTGGCTCAGAGAAGGGTTAAAACCTGCCCGTGCTCCCGGGGAGGCTGCGAGGGAAGGAGCGGGATGAATAACCGCGGTGGGCGGCAGGAGCGGGGGCAGCTGCCCTGCCAGCACCTTCTCCAGCCCCCTCGCTCTCAGCTCCCCCCTCTCACCCCCGCTCAGGCCCCTCCAGAGCCCCCACACCGATCAATCAGCAGATCCCAAAATCCATCTTTTCCCGAGTCCCTGCTCCAACCCGCTGCTCTCCCCCACAAACAGCTCTGCCGGCGCCCTTCAGCTCTGGTTCTCCGCTTTTCATTCCGGTGATTTATGCCTCTTTCTCTTCATGCTCTCAGTCTTGGTTTGCTGCTCTCCTTCTCCCCCATCCCCGTGAATCTCCCTCTCCACCTTTGCTGCCAGGAGCTGGGGCAGGGATTGATCCGCGGGCAGGGATCGATCCTCACACACCCGCCCGACCCCGCATCTCGCTGCTGATGAGAGGAGAAAAGCCCTGAGTGGAAAGAACAGATAACGGGAAACACTCAGCAGGAGTTAAAATGGAAAGAGAGAAGAGAGAAAAAGAAGAGAGAGAGAAGAGAGAAAAAGGGAGAAAAGAGAGAAAAGAGAGAAAAAGAGAGAGAGAAAAGAGAGAAGAGAAAAAAGGGAGAGAAGAGAGGAGAGGAGAGAGGGGAGAGAAGGGAGAGAAGAGAGAGAAAAAGAGAGGAGAGAAAAAGAGAGAAGAGATAGAAAAGAGAGAAGAGAAAAAAGGGAGAAAAGATGGGAGAGAGGGGAGAGAGGAGAGATAAGGAAGA
>NC_031769.1:149009208-149017783 GCF_001522545.3 Parus major
AAGGAAAAGGAAAAGGAAAAGGAAAAGGAAAAGGAAAAGGAAAAGGAAAAGGAAAAGGAAAAGGAAAAGGAAAAGGAAAAGGAAAAGGGAAAAGGGAAAAGGAAAAGGAAGGAAAGGGAGGGAAAAACGCCAAATACCCAGGAAATTTGGATTTTACTGATTGTTTTCGTGATAGTTTGCATTCCCAGAGTACTTTTTGCTTTGGGTTGGAAGGGACCATAAATATCACAATTCCAGCTCCCTGGCCAAAGGCAGGTACACCTTCCACTAGACCAGGTTGCTTAGAGCTACTTTAATGTAAGGGTTAATTTCATGTCTTCTTTGTCCCTTGTTCTGCCAATGGCTGGCACGAGGAAACAGCAATTCCCTTACCAATGCTTCAGTTTCACCACTCAGAAAACTGGGCCAAGTTCTCCAGAAACCTTGGGAAACCACTCTGGGATCTGCCAGAGAGGATTCTCGCTGTGGCAGAGGCAGCACACGCAAACAACAAAATGCAGATTAATTTTCTAAATTACATGGCAGCTACAAGGGGAAAGGGAGAATTATTATTTCCATGTCTTGGGAGCAATAATCCTGCGATTACTGCTGCAGGCACAAAGACATTAAGGGAGTACTCAGAGCTGCACTGGAAACTCACGGCTCGTGTGGGGATGGGGAAGGAATTCTCGTTTTTGGGGGATGGAGCCCACCCCTGCTCACCTCAGGAGAAGGATCCAGCAGTGGGAGCTGCCATCCAGAGCCTCTGACAGCAGATTCAGTTCAGCTTTTCCCTCTCTCACCCCCTCTGAGCAGCTCAGGTTGGCCCCCAACATTTTGGTGGCTGAAGGCTGAGTCAAGGTCTGAGGCACCAAATATTTGGAATTACTTCAGAGGGATTCTGGGAATACCAAGGTTTTTACTGCTAAGGAGAGGTTTTGCCCCAGGGAGCCTCAGGAAGAATTCCATGACCTAGGAGCTGATCCTGCACCATCCAGCTGCTCCTAAGAGCTCAGCTTTACTAAAAACTGAGCTTAGAGCTGTAAATCCATCCCTGCCTGCCTTCAGCAGTGGGAGCTGTCTGGATCTCTGGGAAAGCACAAAGTCTTAGTTCAGCCGTGCAGATGATGTTGCAGGTGACTTATACAGAACAAATGTGACCTGGAGCTCCTCTGCTCTGGAGCCAGGCTGGAAGAGCTGGGATTGTCCAGCCTGGAAAAGAGAAGGCTCCAGGAAGACCTTGGAGCCTAAAGGGGCTCCAGGAGAGCTGGAGAGGGACTTTGGACAAGGGATGGAGTGAGAGGATAAGGGGGAATTTTTTAATTGACAAGAGGGCCAGGCTGGAATGGATATTGGGAAGAAATTCTTCCCTGTGATGGTGGGGAGGACCTGGCACAGGTTTTCCAGAGAAGCTGTGGCTGCCCCATCCCTGGAAGTGTCCAAGGCCAGGCTGGACAGGGCTTGGAGCAGCCTGGGATAGTGGAAGGTGTCCCTGCCCATGGCAGGGAGTGGAACTGGATGATCTTTGAGGTCCCTTCCAACCCAAACCATTCCAGGATTCTATGATTTATTCTATATGGGCATCAGAATTGTTCTTTTATTACCCAGGTCATCCAACAAAACCCTGGAAAAGTTTCAGTTAGGATTTCTGACACTGTCTAAACTCTGTCTTAAACAGGGTGTGGACATGTACCATGCACAAAATACCCCAAAATTAAAAAAAAAACAACCAAAAAACAAAAAAAAGGCCAAACATTCAAAGGCAGCAACAGTCCAGGACTTGCTCTGAACACCAAACACTAAATCTGGAGAATTAAAAAGTAATTTTTGGACCCAGCTCAGTTCCTCAGAGGTACTAAAGTAAACAGTCAAAATTCCTTTAAAGTTTCTTGGCTTTTCTATGTGGGCTGATTATTACTGATTATTATTATAGTATTATTTACTATGTGACTGATTAATTAAATACAATTTAGGTCATTAAAGGGGCTGTTAAGTTTTGGGGGTTTGGATTCTCCCTTTTCTTAGGTTTGAATGGCAAAACCTGATTTTGTTATTGCAGGGTGCAAATGGAGGAAAAGGAGAGAACGTGAAGCCCTGCTCATTCCAAGGCGAAGCAGGTTATTTAAATATGCAAATTGTGCTCAGGAAAGCAGAGAAAAAATAGGATTGTGGAGCTTCCTGCTACTGCTTGTTAGATATGGAGATTTTTATTCCCCTGCCCAAGGTGGGATTCAGGCTGGGACAGGAGTAAAAACTCTTCTGGCAGCTTCTGGGAGCATCCAGAAGGTGACAGCCTAGGGAGAGTTTGAAATTCCATAAAGAAAGGTGGGTGGATTTCAGTTTGGTTCCTAGCAAGTATCTACAGCACAGAAAACATCCTTGGCAAAACTCTGCAAATTCAGGGAAGTATTTAATGTGAAAACTATGAGGATCCAGTATAAAAGTGATTTTAATTACAGCATGTAAGGCCTCAAAATGCACTTAGATCAGCTTTTTAACCTCTTTGACTCATGCCACATGGGCTGGAAACTTCTCTTTTGCTTTGGAAATTCAATTTTGCCTTCTAATCCCTCATTCCAAGCAATTGGAAATGTTTAGGATAAAGACTGGCGTGCTGAATTGTTTGGGGTTTTTGTTTTCCCCATGGGGAGAAGCAAATAACAGATTTGGGTACCCTTCAAATCCCAGACAAGCAGAGCAAAAGGATAAAACTATTAATTAAAAGGCTGTAGGAGGAAATTAAAAAAAGTCTTCCTAATGAGCCATATCCCTGTCCGTGGTCAGAAGAGGCTGGGCAGGTGTCCCACCCCCCAGAGATTTCGGTGGAGCTGATTCCACATTCCCATTTCTTTCACCCTGACACGGGGAAACTCCTCGAGTCGTTTCGCATCAGAGCCTCTGCCTCCGGTATTTTCATGCCAGCCTGGTTCCGTGGGTGATTCTCTGCTCCAGTTTTCAAGCAGAAGTTCTCACAAATTGATGGAGGAGGCTTTGGCACCTCCACAGGAGGAGCGAGAGAAGGAGAATTTTATAGAGGAGGAGGAGGAGAAGTGAAATGGGCTTTGGAAAACCATAAAATCTGCGCAGAAAACGGCAGATTTTTCTTTTTTTTCCCCTTGGACTGATCAAAATGCTGGTTTTGAAGTCGTTAAAGATCCTGAAGGGTGGCCATGGATGTGCTGGGCTGCTTGAGGCAAGCGGGGTTTGCAGCCACCTGAAAGCTTCCAAAAGTGGAGCTCAGACTTTCCCTCGGCTCCAGATTTGCCCTGCAAGTTTTGCAGCCAATCCTTTAAATAAAAACCAAGAGCAGATGTACATAAAACCAGGAGTAGAAGGCTTGAAAATACACTGTGGGTACTTTTGTTTTTTTCAGCCCAAGGATTTTTAGCTCTTAAGATCATCACCTCTAACTTTAAACTTGGAGCTGAAGTTTCTAAGTTGAGATGGTTTTCTTTTTCTTCCTTTTTTTTTTTTTTTTTCCAGTCTCTCAATATAGAGAGCAGACGTAAAACTCAGTACATTTGCAATTTTAGTTCTTCTCTAGGGAAAAACCTGTTAGCTCTGGGTTTGGAGGTGGGGGGGTGGTGGTCAGATTTCCCTAAAAAATAAAGTAACACCTTCTCAGCTGCCTGAGGTTGGATTTAAGCAGGAAATAGAACAAATTTCTATTATTTTGGATAATTTTGGAGTAAAGATGAGGGACCTGCACAGAACCTCAGCCCAAGTTTATGGATGGTCTGTGGTCATCCACCAAAATGTCCAAGCCTTGGACAGCTCTGGCTATTTCACAAAATCACAGAATGTTTTGAGCTGGAAGGGACTCACAAGTGAATTTCCTATACAGGGATTGTTGTCTCAGGTCTTGTCAGTAGTGTCTGGCTTAAAAGGGGCAATATAAAAAAATAGAAATAATGTAGAAAATAAAAATAATATAGAAAATCTTTTTCCTGCCAGCCCTGTTAAGGTTCCTACTTTGGAAACAAAGTGACACAAGATGCTGGAGCCTGGAGCTTGATGCAAGGACCTTCCTAAAAGTGTTTTTACAGAAGAGCAGAACCTGAAAGCAAGAGAAAATATGTCCAGAAATATGATTTATCAGCTCATGCATGTGCTGATGGAGAATCCAAGTGACCAGATGGGGTTCTGAGTGACCTGGTCAAGTGGAAGCTGTTGGAACTGGATGGTGTTTTCACTTTAAGGTGTTTTCTAACCCAAACTCTGATTCTGTGACTGTGTGAATCAGGGGCCAGAGTGACCTCTGAGAGCCTCAGCTGAGGCCAGGGAAGTGAGCCATGACTTCCCACATGAGTCAAACATCTTCTCTTGGAGGAGATGGAACATAAACTATTAAAAAAAAAAACAAGATAAATTAGACTGATGTCAGGAGAAGGAGCCAAAACCCCACAAACACCTGCAAATGTGCCTACAGCCATTTGCAACACAGCTCCATCTGTATAAATCCTCCAGCAGCGCTGGGGAATTTGTCCCATTCCAGGGCTGGCAGCTGTCAAGACAAATTGTTAAAAGTCGGTCTCACACACTGCAGCAAATTAAACAGTGTTTGAAAATGTGAGAGAGAGAGACTTCCCAAGGAATATGCAAGAGATTCATTAATCCAAACGAGCCAAACTTTCTGGACTACATTGATAAAGATGTTAAGACTCCTCTTTGAACTCTTTGTCCCCCTCACCGGCCCAACTCTCATGCCCCTAGATCAGGTTTGATCCCAAAGGTCCCTCTCAGAACTGGAAGGTGGCATTTCACAGGATCCTCCTCATCTCACCTCCCCCAGGGACAGCTTGTTTTCCCTTCCAGGTGAACTTTTCCCTCCCGGCTCCCTCTGGCAGGTGGGCGGGAGGCACAGACAGAGCACGGCAGGGCTGTGGAATGTGTTACGAGTTATTCCCACTCCTCGTTCCAAGGGTTCTGCTGTCACTCCCAGGAGACACGAGATCCCTCCCGTCTTGTCCATCTTTCCCAGGAATTTTTGCTGTGGGGAAATGGAGAAGAGCAGTTGGGATAGGCTGAAAAATGAGATTTTTTTCCCTCTCTGCCATGGCTTTTTATAAAACCGTGTGCTTCAAACCATAGAATTATTTTAAATAATGTATTATTATTATTATTATTATTATTAATAATAATAATAGTAATGGAGATTGACTTAGGGGTATCTTTTTCTTTTCCCTGCTTTCCCTGCTTCTGTGTGATGGAGCAGTCTTTATTTTGGTTATCTCTTGCCAAAATGTGCGAGTGTCCACAACCAGAAGCGGAGCCCACGAGCCAAAAGTTACCAAAATGATCAAGAAAGTGTTTTAACACTTTTAGACAAAATCTTCACAGACAGGATTATCAATTTAATAACCAGGGTTATTAAATGTGGTAGCACCAAGGCAACAGATGTCTGAACACCTCTTGTTTTGGCAGCTGGGATAACCAAAATAAAGATTGCTCCATAGCTCCCTATATCAGAGTTGTGAGCTACAACCTCAAAATCAAAGGGTAATGCAATTTCAAGAGTAGGTTAGACCCCAGGTGTTTCCCTGAATTTTGTGACTCAGCTTTTCACTAAAAAAATAAAAAAAATAAAAAATAAAAAATGCACACATTAAAACTAGTAATGGAAGGAGAGTGGGGAAGAAAAGGTTTTGATTCATCACAACTTCTTCATCCACTTGATGTCTAACGAGACCTGAGCATCCTCAGAGGGATCAGCCACGGTGGCAACAGAGAGGGTTGTGCAGCAAAATGAACTTTAGGGATGGGAGGGTGGTTCCAGCAACCACAGGGCAAAACCCTTTTCCTGGAAGTCCCTACACGCCTCTTCTGGCATCTGTTTCTGGAGGACAGGAAAGAGCTCATTGAGAGCTGCCCTATATTGACTGGGATGAGCCTCAGAATTTTCACTGTCTTAACCAGTTTAAACTCCATCCTTACAATGCTGACCTTTGTCTGGACCACAGATTCCTCATCCTCATCCTCATCCTTTCAGCCTTCAGATCCACATCATCATCACTCAACCTTGGCTTACCTTTGCCATGATAGGCAAAATATTCCAAGTATTATATATTAAATATACTAATGAATATGATTTCATTATTGATCTATATATCTATATCTAATAAATGATATTTTATATCATATATGAATGATATAATCATTCATATGATGAATAATTATATATTCATCTCCAGCAGCATCTCTCTTTCCAGATGAATCCCATAATCTTTCCTGGCCATCTGAAATGTTCTGTATCAAAGGTGACCCAGGATGCTGAATCTCCCATCACTCACCTGCTTTCCCACACAGTTTCCTCGTTATTTACCTCATCTTGCAGTGTGTTCCGAGACGATCTGTGCTCTCCTTTCTAATCACCTCCTCCTCCCCATTTCCGCCCCACTTTGAGGTGAATGCACCTGAAAGTCCCAGGGATTTCTTAGGAACAGCCTGCTAAGCACAGCTCCGTGACGCCGATGCTGGCATTGTGAGGGCTGTGTTTTCCTGGATAGCATGACTGTTCCCAATTCTTGCAAATAAAAGGAATTAGAGAAACAGAGGACTCGAGAGGTGTATGAGTAATCCAGCATCATCCCTGGGGACACGTGCTGGGATAACACACAAAAACAAGCCGGGAACACAGAGTACTTTCACCTGCAATCTGGATCTTCCCACTCTTTGGGAAGGGAAGGGAAGTGTCAGTGCTGCAGCGAGGGAAACTGAGGCACGGGGATTGGCAGAGATTCAGCTGGTTTGGTGGAGAGCCTAAGGTAAAGCTCTTCACGATCTGTTTGGGTTGCAGCTGCCTGAATTATGCATTAAAGCTCAATTTATTTGCATAAGAGGAAGACAAGACTGTGAACTCCAAGCTGGGGAAGCCGTGTGAGGAGCAGCTGAGGGCACTTGGTTTGCTCAGCTGGAGAAGAAGAGAATGAGGGGAGATCCCATCACAGTCCAAAAGTTCCTCCTGAGAGGAAGAGGAGGGGTGGGCACTGATCTCTGCTCTGTGAGCTGTGATGGAACCTTAGGGAACAGCCTGAAGCTGTGTCAGGGGAGGTTTAGGCTGGATTTCAGGAAGAGTTTCTTCACCCAGAGGGTGGCTGGGCACTGGAACAGCTCCTCATGGAATGGTCACAGCACCAAGACTGAGAGAGAGCGAGGAGTGCTTGGACAACACTCTTGGGCACATGCTGGGATTGTTGGGGTGTCCTGTGCAGGGCCAGGAGTTGGACTCGATGATCCTTGGGGGTCTGTTCCAGCTCAGGGTACTCTGTGGTTCTGTGGTTCTGTGACTGAGCCAGAGCAGCTGCATGGTTTCAGTGCATTTGGACCCCTCCATGATTCTCCCCAACTTTGGCTCTTCCTCACTTCACCACTCCTACCCCCATTAACATCCAGCATCCCAGTGAAGCCTCTCCCATTTCTTGCAGCCAGATGACCAAGTGTCATCTTCACCCCTTCTCTGGGTTGCCCTGGAGCCTGGTTTGGGGCCACCTGACCAAGGACGAGCACCAACATCCTCCTGCCACCCAAGGACACTGCCCCAGTGCAGTGCTCTCCGTCTGCACGGAGCTGGGATCCGTTCCACCCGCCGACTTCCCCACCTCCGAAGTCTGCAGCTCAGCAAGGGGAAGGAACATTCCATAGAAGGGAAGAAATCTCTGCCAGGCACTGCAGAAATGGGACACAGATGGTGCCTGAAATGAGAGCGGAAGTTTATTTGGGGGCTCTGTGTGTGACGTCGCGCTGCAGATCCTGCAGCGGATGACAGGCAACAGGATTTCAGAGCGGGTGAGGAGTTCAGTTTGAAGGAGTCTCTATGTGCTATTAGAACTATTAGTTTGACTGAAAAAAAGGGGAAAAAGGAAAAATAAAAAGAAGAAAACTTTACCTTGATAGTATTTTAACAATAGGAGTATTTAAATTTGGTTTTATTCATGTGGAGGTCTGGTACCTCTCTCACCATAATCTTGATCACAGCTCTTTGTTGGCTTGGTTGGCCAGCCAGGATGATTGTTCAGATTGGCCAGGTGGACACTGCTGATGGAAAAACCTGAGGATGACATTGGCCTGGCTTTTCCCTGCCCTACACATAAAATTTTGTCTTTTTCCTTTACTTGCTGAAGAGCTGGAGATTTCTGGACATCTCCTAGTGCAACTCTCTACTCCAGCAGGGCCACCCAGAGCTAACCACCCAGCACCACGACCAGGTGGCATTTAAAAATTTCTCAGAATGGAAACTCCAAAACCTCTCAGGGCAATCATCTCATCAACAACTTTTCATCATCTCCCCATAAGAAAGAGGTTCCAGTGCTTTCATTACGTTCAGCTGGAGCTGTACAGCCTCAAGGAGACACAGCTGAGAGGGAACCTCATCCCTGTCTGTCCCTGTCTGCAGGGAGGGCTCTGAGCAGGGCCCAGGCTCTGCTCTGGGGGGTCAGCAATGGCACAAGAGGGACAGGCAGGAAGTGACCCCAGGAAGTTCCACCTGGACATGAGGCAGAACTTCTTCCCTGGGCAGTGACCAAGCCCTGAACAGAGCCCAGAGAGGGTGTGGAGTCTCCCTCCCTGGAGATATTCCAGAATCCTCTGGACACAATCC
>NC_031769.1:149018018-149057015 GCF_001522545.3 Parus major
GGATTGAACCAGGGACCTTTAGATCTTCAGTCTAACGCTCTCCCAGCTGAGCTACTTCAGCCCTGCTGAGGCTCAGATTTTCCCAAAACCTGTTGAAATACGAGGATCTTACAGCCTTTTCTGACAGCCTTTGGTTGACTTTATCTTGGGAATCAAAGAATTGTTTCAAGGAACAGGATGGAGACAGACTGAGATCAAAAGTAATGGCTAAAGACATGTGGCAAGGCCAGATTGGAGGGGGCTTGGAGAAACCTGGGACATGGAAAGTATCCCTGCCCATTCCAGGAGATTGGAAAGAGATGATATTTAATGTCCTTCCCAGCCTGAAACATTCAGGGATTCTGTGATAAAACACAGCTAAATCTGGAATTAAACAGCAGCCCTGATCTGGGAACCAGCCAGGAGCTGTAGCATTGAACAGAATTTCCTGACACCTTTTCACATAGCCCACGGAAGGATCTGGAATTATCCATGGAGCCTGGCTAATCTCTCCACATCAATCTGTCTCTCTCCACCTAAGGAATGGGAGCCAGGCATCTTCATGCAGTGATATGGGAGATGTTTTCCCAGCCCACCAACTTATCCTGCAAATAATTCTCTCCCAGGACAATCTCCCATCTTTCACCAGCTCCGAATTCACATCTTCCCAAAATACATATGTGGAACGCACAGTAAGTTTTTCCATGTCTGTTAAAAATCTGGTAGAGAAAGGTGTCAGGAATATATTTAATCTGGGTTTGAATGTTCAGCTTGACAGCAGCTGATATTTCCTCACTGAGATTTATTAGATAACAGTTCCTGATATCTCAGGCTCCTGAACTAGGCTGTAGAATCTCTTGAAATATCCAGACATCGGGATCATTCCCCAGGTGGGTTTTCTGTCTCCAAAACCACTTCCAGCACTGGATTCCAATGGTGATCCCACCCATGGTCACTGAAAAACTGCTCATGGGTGGCTGAGGGTCTCAGCATCTTTGTGCTTGTCAGGTGGAGAACTTTTGGACAGCTGAGCAGTGCTACAGAATTTTTCCTTCTAGATTTAGAAATTGTTTCCTCTATCTCACCTAAAACATTCTAGATCCATTTTTTGAAAGCTCTGTGGTCCCAAAAAAACCAGTGTGCTTAACAAATCCAGGGAGTGGCTGAAGACCACGGCCAACAGACAACATAATCCCAAAAACAATTCCATTTTGTGTCTGGTAGAGCTGCTGATGTGAGAGGAATCTACAGTATTGTCCAGGAATTGGAGCCACTGGAGGGTGATTAGGCCTCAGCCCTGAAGTGGGAATGAGCCATCCTTGTCTATCCTGTTGAATGTCTCTCTCATCTCCACCTGGACCTCAGGACCCAGAAGAAGGAAGTTGGGTATTGACCCCAGTCAGTTTTTTCTTATTGTCCATGAAAGAAGATGAGGAAAAAATCTTGCACTGTGTCCTCTGCAAGATCATCCCCAAACCAAAGCTGTGTGTTCAGAGCAGGGCTGGTTATTTTTATCTGCAGAAGGTTTTTAAAGGAGCAATTTCATGAGCTCTTGTGGATCTTACAAGTACATCTTGGATCAAAATTTAGGAACAGAACACCGTTCCTGGTGTATTTTTCCACACTTGGATGCTGAAGGAAAGTGAGAATTGCAGAGCCAGGTGATTTCTTAGCTGATTATTTTGGAGTCTATCCTAAGTATTTACTCACATGTAAAGCTTTGCTTTGAAGGGCTTTTAATGTCTGGAGTGTGGACTTGCTCCAGGCTTAATTTTTCTTCAAAGATTCTGTCTTTGAAGGCAAATCAAAACAGACCAATGTCTATTTTGAAACATCAGTGCCTGAAATTCTGTGAAATAGTTCTGGTTTGTTCTTCCCTGAAGAGCTGTGAGCTGTTTGGCATTACCAGCACTGATGATTTCCAAATTCCTGGAAGGCCAGGTGGGCACACCCATGTGACAGGGAGCAAAGACCACAAGAGAAGATCTGGCATGACATTTTTCCTGCAAAACAGAGCAATTTTGAAAAGTTCCTGCGGTGGGATTCATCTCACCTATTTCTCTGAGGCCAAAAAGGCAAATCTCTACATCTGACCCAATCACAGAATTTTTTTGGGTTGGAAAGGACCTTCATGATCATTTAATTCATGGCAAGATTTTGTTCCTCTTTGGGGTTTTCCATAATCTGTATTAAGCCCAGTGCATAGATAGGCTGGGTCCTATCAAAAGTTTTTCTCCAAATTTATTACAACAAATAACCCACAGCACTTTTAAATCTTCACAAATCTGATTCGTCTGCAGCCGTTTCTGAATTTCTGGGAGGGAGATCAATGCATTTGGATCCAGGTCTGTCTGGCTGGATGGAGCCAGAGCAGATGAAAGCCTTCCCAAGGCCAGTGGTGCCACCTAATGGGAAAATTCCCAGGGAATCCACTCTCGGAAGTTCAGTCCTTAACTGGAGTGTTGCTAGGTGACGTAGAAATGGAAATGAGGAGCTCTGACGTCAGTCCCTCTTTTCTGCTCCTTTACGACCATTCTTCCGTCAATCCATTCCCTTTTCCCAAGCATCCACAAACAGGAGACCGCCCCGGGAAATTTGTTCTATTTCCTGCTTAAATCCAACCTCAGCAATCCCTGGAGCTCCTGATGCGTTTTTGTCCTTGACGCTCAGTCTGACTGGAGAGGAAATAATGCCAGATTTTGGGATTATGGAGAGCCAAGCAGAAAACAAGATGGGATGAAGGGCTGCCATGGGAGACACCAGGATTCTGGGAGTTTTCTTAGTCACAGATCTTGCAAATGAGGGGTGAGACAAGTTGCAACACCCACTCTCAGATCCATTGGAACCACACTGCAAAAGATGGGATAATATCTCAAATATCTCAAAAGTTCCCACCTGGCAGCCCCCTGCAGTCACTCCAAGTCATGGATAACCCTGAGAGAGGGTAGGAATCAGGCCAAGCCTATCCTGGTCTCCAGGGATTATTGTATTCCCTGACTGTGTTGTCTTCCCAGCACTTACACCTATTTTTCCATGACAATATCACTCACCACTGCATCCCTGCCACCTTTGTTTTTCAGAAACGAGTTACTTGGGGTAGAGCAGATTTTCCTCAGGTCTCAGCTCTACCGCTGATGAATCATGAGTTCTAAAATGTCTCAGCCAGGCTTTCTCCTTCTCCTTTTCTCTGAAGTTCAGAAGTTATTTCCAAGACTCTTTCAATTTTTTCTGCCATAAAGATGTTTGCAAGGGCTCGTAAGAAGAAAATTATGTAATGTGATGTCAAAGCATTGTTTCTGCTGTTCTGGGGAGAGGACAACAGTGAAGGGAGAGGAGGATCCAGTCACTCTTTCAGTGCCTCACTGACAAAAAATGGCTCTGAGAAGTGAGCTCACAGAGTCCCTGTGCAATTCCATGGCTGGGGAAGGCATTAACATTTAGGGCAAAGGGGAGAAACATTTAATTAAGTAGACTCAACTCATTAATTCTAGCAAGGAGCTGAGCTCTGCTGGTAATGATGACTGCAGCTCAAAGCCTGGAATGCTTCCTGGCAGACATGGTCAGGCACCAGTGATTGTCCTCAAAGGATCACAAAATCATGGAATGGTTTGGGTTGGAGGGGGCCTTCAAGATCATTGAGTTCCAACACCCCTGCAGTGAGCAGGGACACCTTCCACTATCCCAGGGTGCTCCCAGCTCTGTGCAACCTGGCCTTGGACACTTCCAGGGATCCAGGGGCAGCCACAGTTTCTGTGGGAAACCTGTGCCAGGGCCTCCCCACCTTCACAGGGAACAATTTCTTCCCAATATCCCCATCTAACCTTGTCCTTTGTCAGTCTGAAGCCATCCTCTCTTGCCCTGACACCCCAGACCCTTTTCTGAAGTCCCTCTCCAGCTCTTCTGGAGTCCCTTTAGGCACAGAAAGGGGCTCTGAGGTCTCCCTGGAGACCCAGACTGAACAAACCCAGCTTTCTTCATAAGAGAGGATCTCTATCTCTCTAATAATCTTTGTGGTTTCCTCTGGAGTCATTCCAGACTAAACAGCCCCACATATCAGTGGCTCAGAATTACCAATGATTTACAGGGCAGAACATGGCAGTGGAAGGAACAAAAATCCCTTGATATCACCATTTTTGCTGAAGTGCTGGAATTGTAAAACCCTGTCCCTCTTTCACAGGTTCAGACTGGTTGAGGTCCAAAGGGACCTCCTGGAGGTCCCTGCTGCAAAGCCCTGCTCAAGCAGGACCTACAGCCCCTTGCCCAGGAGCACTTCCAGGTCCCTCGGGAATATGTCTAAAAAGGGCAGCTCCACACTCTCTCCAGGCCACCAGAGCCAGCTCCTCATCCTTTCCCCACAGCAGAGGTGCTCCAGTCCCCTCCAGTGCCGTCCAGTTCTTGGCTGGATCTCTCCTGGATGTCCAGGTCTCTCTTGTACTGCAGAGCCCAGCCCTGGGCACACAAAAGTGCAGGAAAACTCTGCTGAAGCCCGGGATTGAACCAGGGACCTTTAGATCTTCAGTCTAACGCTCTCCCAGCTGAGCTACTTCAGCCCTGCTGAGGCTCAGATTTTCCCAAAACCTGTTGGAACATGATGAGATTTCAGACTTTCACCATTCAAACCAGTTTGCCCAACACTCCTCCAAGAAGTGTTGGCTTGGGTTGGAAGGGACCTTTAAGATCAGCTCATTTCACTCCCTGCCAGGGGCAGGGGCAGCTCCCACTGTCCCAGGTTTATCCAAGCCCCATCCAACCTGGCCTTGGACACTTCCAGGGATGGGGCAGCCAAAGCTTCTCTGAGCAACCTATTCCAGTGTGAGAATGGTGTGACTGACCACACAACAAAGCAAGAGAGAACAAATCTCAGGAAAACCCAGGCCAGGAGCAGCCTCTCCCCACAAATAAGAAGTTTCCCTGGTGAAGCATCAGCTGGGAAGCCGACATGGAAAACAGACTTGAAAACTTTTCAGTTCTCTTTGACTATTATGTCATACATTGCACCAAAATGTGCAATTATTTAACTAAAATCACTCTAAACTACATAAATTGCCTCCAATGATCCCTCGTATTTCCGAATGCTGGCACTTTTTTGTTTCAGAACACTGCAATCCTGCTATCTTCTATATAATTATGTAACATATGTAGTTCCTCGCTGCCTCTCCAGTAAATAAGAGTTATGCTCCCCAGTATGCATCCAGTAACACCTCATTTTCCCTGTCTCAAATTGTTTTAAAAAGAAAGGCATTTAGAAATTATTAGGGGGGTAAATTTGTAAAGGGTTTAGGATCAAAAAATAAGAGAAATTTGCCCACCTAAATGTTCTAGATGTTACTTTTTTACAACTTGACTTTGATTAAAAGTCCCCAGAACTGCAAAGGAGAAAGAGTGTGTTGTTTGGTTGTGCTGCTGCTTGGGAATCCAGCTCCATTTTCTGATCATTCCTGTGCATTCCTTGTGCCAGGGATTTCAGGGGGCACCTGGAGAGTGTCCTCATCCAAAGCACTCCAAAATCTGTGTGTAGAGTGAGGATAAATCTGGGAATGTAGGCAATGAACACATCCAAGAGGTGACACCCCCTGGTTCCCCTCAGCTCAGAAGGAAAGCAGAGAAACCACAGAATTTCCCTAAGTTCACACCAGGATCCTGCAAGACTCCAGAACATGTGGAGATGGAAGAAAAAGCTGGAGGATCTTCAGCTCCCTTAGCTCATCCTCCTGTAGCTGAAGGCCATCAGTTCACTCATGTGCTTCATTCCAATGCAAGGAGCATCCAGCCTTAGAAACAAACATGGTTTGGGTTGGGAAGGACCTCAAAGATCATCTCATTCCCACTCCTCTGCCACTGACAGGGACACCTTCCACTATCCCAGGTTACTCCAAGCCCCATCCAACCTGGACTTGGATGCTTCCAGCGATGGGGCAGCCACAGCTTCTCTGGAAAACCTGTGCCAGGGCCTCCCCACCCTCACAAGGAAGAATTTCTGCCTAATATCCAATCCAAACCCACTCTCAGTTTAATCCTTGTCCTGACACTCCATGCTCTAGTAAATAGTCGATCTCCACGTTCCTTGTCAGCTTCTTCAGGTTTTGGAAGGCCACATTTAGGTCACCCCAAGCCTTCTCTTCTTCCAGGCCAAACAATCCCAATTCTCCCAGCCTTCCCTCACAGCAGAGCTGCTCCATCCCTCTGATCATTTTGCTGCCTTCTCTGGACTCACTCCAACAGCTCCATGTTCTTCCTGTGCTAGGGAACCCAGAGCTGGATGCAGCACTCAAAAATCCCTTCTCCCATTAAATCTGGCTGCCTCAAGAGCAGGGATCCAAACTTTATGTAGTCTTAAGTCTGGATGAATGATTCAGCTTCATTCTTTGTCCAGAAAATTAACAGGTAATCTCTAACAAGGAGAAAAACCTGAGTATGAGAGATGGAAAAGGATTATGGCACACGGCAATGAAATGTGTGGAGGTTCTGCATTTTCATGGCTATCACAGCTCTGATCCAATCCTGATGTGCAGCTGAGTCTCAGCACACGGAATTGTTTTTCCAACCTCAGGGAACTCCTCCAGGTACTCACTCCTTTCATATCTGGGGTG
This sequence comes from Parus major, assembly GCF_001522545.3. Classification (NCBI taxonomy): domain Eukaryota; kingdom Metazoa; phylum Chordata; class Aves; order Passeriformes; family Paridae; genus Parus; species Parus major. The sequence continues at coordinate 149,024,588 of NC_031769.1, forward strand.
TGTGCTGCAACTTCCCATGGCTTCTCCTCCAGAATTCCACTATTACTCATGGCTAATCCCCAGCTGTGAATTTGGCAGCTCCTGCCATGCACAATGAGCTTTCCTGGATAGACAGACATTCCCTGCCAAGATCTGAGATCTGTGCCAGCTGGAGGTGCTTCATAGGACTTGTCGGAAAAGGGGAAGCATGAACCTCCAAATCTGTTTGGAAGCCAGGTGGGTAACACCAGGCTGTTGGGAGCTCTCCATTTAGGACCCAGGTCTGAAAATCTCTTCTGGATAAGCCAACCTACTCCTATAAAAATTTGCTGCTGGAGACATGTGGGATATAAATTGGATCTTGCTCTTGGAGTTTGACAAGAGATGAGGTTCAAGTCCTCAGACTGACTGAACAGAACTTTCAGAACCTGCTCACCAGGTACACTGGAGACCCTACTGTGACTTTCCAGTGCCTAAAAGGGGATAGAGGAAAGCTGGAAAGGGGATTTTTGCAATGGCAAACAGTGACAGGACAAGGGGAAATGGCTTTAAGACGAGAGAGGGTAGATTTAGATGGGAAATTAGGAAGAAATTCTTCCTGTGAGTGTGGTGAGGCCCTGGCACAGGCTCCTGCTGTTGCTGCCCCATCCCTGGCAATGTTCAAGGCCAGGTTGGACAGGGCTTGGAGCAACTTGGGATAGTGGAAGGTGTCCCTGCCCATGGCAGGAGAGTAAAAATAGGTTGATTTTTAAGGTCCCTTCCAAGCAAAATAATTTTATGCCATTCTCAGAGAAGTCAGAACAGGATCAAGCCCTGCAAACAACACAAATCTGGTGGAGCAAAAATCCCTGAGTGGATCCATCTCCATTTTGACATCTGAAATTTGGGAATAAATGGACTTTTCTTTGACTCAAGTGTTAGGAGGGCACTGCTCTAAAGCCAGAAACATCCACCAGCCATAAACAAGATAATGGCATCGATAACCCAGCCCCAAGCTGTGCAATCGATTATCCACAGATAATGCATCCAGCAGGAAATGGACCTGAGTGACACCAAGTTTGATGGGAAGATTGACAGCTCTGAGGCATAAAAATATTGACCTAAAGGGACTTTTGGTAGTTTATCTGGGACCTGTGTGGCAGGAATGACATTGGTGTCCAGAATCAAACATGCAACCAGGGTCCAGGAGGCAAGGAAGGCTCATTTTTTCACTTCCCCACATATTTCTCAATTTAAGAGGTGCCAATAAACCTTCTGGACAGCCTGGATGTTAAATAATAGTGATACCCCCTCCCTGCCCAAAATAAGATTTTCCTTCTCCCTCTCCCCTTCTCCATTTTCTTCTGCCAACACCAAACTTTCACCCTTCATCGGGAGAGGAGAAGAAAAAAAAAAAAAAAAAATAATGTTCCAGCCACAAAATGCTGCACTCTGGCTTTCAAACCCGTTGTCCCCCAGGTGGGAAATGACAGCGAGCAGAGCCGGTAAACAGAAAATAGCAGAGCAACTCCCACTCTCCGAAGCTGCTGCCTCTCCCTCCAAAGGCAGCACAGGGATGAGTCAGAGCTAAAAGCATCTCTCTCCCCGTGGGGCCGGGGCTCTGCCTGGCCCACCTGCCTTCCCCCGCCGAGGAGGTGGCTGATGCAGCCCCCCGGGCACTGCCTGTGAGTCAGGAGACCCTGAGGAGTCACAAATATCCCCGGGGAGGGAGGTAAAGCCACCTGCAAGCTCCTGCTCATCTGACATTTAAAGGGTGTTTTACCCCAGCGTGGTTTTAGAGGGGTGAAATTGGGGGAGAAGCCTCCCTCGGTCTCCTCACGGCTCTGGGAAGTCTGTGGTACCGAATCTTTTTGGGGATGGCTGAATATGAGAGACACCTGAGGCTTCCTGGAGTGTGGTCAGACCTGCCACATCAACAGCTTTTCCCTGTGAAAAAATTCCTTCAGGACCCATGAACAACCCAAGGGCTGCGTGAGGGGGAGATTCCAGGGATTTAGCCACAGACCTGTGTCCCTCAGGATAATTATGCAAATGGGCATAGTTAAATCTGTGAATAATCTTTGTTTGTCACAACTGCTCCTGGGATTATTTTATACCTTCTTTAATCCCTCTGTCTCTGACTGAGAGCTGCCCCCATTGAAATGTCCCGCTGCAGGTGGAAAAGGGTGGGTTTTGTATTTCTTAGGATTTCAAAGCCTCATCCCTTCCCTAAAAAATGGAAAATGCTTCAACTGGAGATTCCCATATAAAGGAAAACAAGTCTAAATACAAGGTTATGAAGCAAAGGGCTTCTTTTTTATTTAACATAGAGGAAATTGAGGGCGAGAGAATGTTTGGCCTTCAGTGGATTTTTAAATTATTTCAGCACCAAACCTTGTATTTCTATTAGTAAAGGACTTTAATTTAATCAGATAATCATGGAATGGTTTAGTTTTGAAGGGACCTGGAAGATCATTCAGTTCTAACTCCTCTGCCATGGGCGCCTTCCGCTATCCCAGGTTGCTCCAAGCTCCATCCAGCCTGGCCTGGAACACTGCCAGGGATGGGGCAGCCACAGCTTCTCTGGGAATTCCATACCAGGGCCTCCCCACCCTCACAGGGAAGAATTTCTTCCTAATACCTAATCTATTCTACCATCTTTTCACGATTTTTTTGTCCCAAATTAAGGGTGAAGTTCAGTGATAATCCAAATAAAGCTTCTCCTGGCGGTTAACAAGGCAGAGGGAAGATAAACCACCTCTAAAAAGTCCCAACAGCTGATAAACCGTGCATTTGTTAGGCTTTAGAGTTATTCCAAATGTATAACTATGATCAGCAAGCAACAGCCAGAGGGAAAAGGGGAAAAAAATGAAAAAAAGAAGATGTTGTTGTAAAGTTTTGAAGACAAGCAAACTTTGTGTTTGCCATGTCTTCCCCCATCTGCTGCATTTCACTCTGCTCACACAGTCTTAAGCAACAGACCCCAACTAATTGCACAGTCTTGCCTGCAAATCCACAGCCTGGTTATTTTTAACCAACCTTTTTTCTTTTTCCAGAATCTCTCCAGGATGTAGAAAAGGCCATAATTTTCCCACCTTCCTAATGCAAGCAGAAGTGGGTAGCAAGGGGGTTGTTGTGTCCATTAGGACAGGACAGGGAATGTGGACAGCAGCAGTTGGCATCTCCCACGGGTAGTGAAGCCTAAGAGTGAAACCTGAACCATTTTTGGGGAGGCTCCAGGCCACACCCTCACCAAGGTGGTGTTTTTGGTGCTCTGGGTATGACCCACCTCACGTACAGAGGATCTTGTGGACTCTGGGATGTTTTTCTTTCCTTCTGGATCATGTGGGCAGTGAGACTCCACTCTCCTCTTCCACTTGGTTCCAGCAACACAAAACTCACAGCGAGAGGCTCAGAATTGTTTGGATTGGAAGGGACCTGAAATTCCATCCCCATGCCAAGGGCAGGGACACCTTCCAGTAAACCAGCTTGCTCCAAACCCTACCCAGCCTGGCCTTGAGCACTTCCAGGGATGTGGAATCCAATCTGCTGATGATTAAACCTCTGAGAAGGGGCCTGGGATTTCATCTTTACTCCCTAAGATAGAATTGTACAGTCTGGTAATAGATAACACATAGGGATTAAAAAAACCCCAAAGTTCTGTTAATTAAATGGCTGACTTTGAGAAATGCCAGCCAAGTATGGTATGTAGAGAGGGCTATACATACCCAGGCTTCAAGGCAGATATACATTCTTAAAATAAAAAGTTTTCTTTCCACAAAATAGCAGAAATATCTCTAAAACTGTGGCCAGCCTTGCCAATAAATTGTATTTTCCCAGCAGCAGCAGGAGCCTCTATTGCTGTCAGGATTCTGTCATGGAGGACATGCCAGGATGTTTCCTTATCTCAGTGACAACGTGAAAACTAATTGTGATAAAACCCCCACACAGCTGCTGGGCTCCCCCCAGGAGGAGACACAGCCCACACGTGGGGTGGGTGGGTGTTTCAAATGTAGGTCATGGGCAAAAAAAGCTTTTTGTGAGGGCCACCTTCCCACTGGGTGAGTGACAAGTGTCTCCTTCTGCAGCCCCAGCAAGTCTGGAAGACACCGTCACCACCAGAGCTATCTGATGACACCCAGGATTTTGGGACAAGGAAGAAGAGTTGAGTTTGTAAAACTCAGAGCAAGGTGAGCAGTTCACACCTAGATGAGGTTTTTTTTCAGCTGAATCTGGGGCAAGAACATTGCAGGGTCAGGACGTGGAGGAGTCACCACGCCTGGAGGTGTTCAAGAAATGCCTGGATGTGGCACTTAGTGCCGCGTGCTGGGTGACAGGGTGGGGATCAGCCAAAGGTTGGGCTCGAAGATCCTCCAGGTCTTTTCCAACCTATAAAATCCTGTGATTCCCAGCATGCAAACAGCCTGGACCTTTTCCATATGTGCGTTGGAAAAGGCTCTAATGCTGGAGGAATCCTAGAAGTTTCACTCATCTGATTCCTTCAGAGGGATGGAGCATGGAAAAGCTGAGAGAGTTTGGGTTATTTAGCATGGAAAATAGAAGGATCCAGAAATGCTTATTGAAGCCTATCAATACTTAAAGGGAGTTTAGAAGAAAGATGGAAATAGAGTTTTTTGTAGGGTGTGTAAGGACGGGACAAGGGGTGATGGTTTTAAACTGAAAGAAGGGAGATTTAGGCTGGCTCTAAGGAAGGAATCTTTTGTGGTGGGAGTGGTTAAACACCAGATGAGGTTATCCAGAGAAATTTCCATCCCAGGAAACATTCAAGGTCAGGTTGGATGAGGCTCTGAGCAACATGACCTAGTTGAAGATGTCCCTGATCATTGCAGGAGTTGGGCTAGAAGACCAAAAGTTCATTTAAAGTTAATTTCCAACCCAAACCATTCTATGATTCTATTATAAGGGGGACTGAATGTGACCAGCTCAGATGGAGTTCTCTGAAATAAGGTGGATCCCAACCCAAATTCCTCTATGTTAGTAATTCCAGGGACACAATCCATCCTGAATTCCATTAGATTGCCAAGAAAGCAGCCAAATTAAGCTCCTCCCTAAAGACAGAAAAGTGACTCGACTCCCCATTTCTTTCACAGGACCAGACATTTTTGCTGTCAACATTTTTTGGTTGCTGCAAACTGAGATGGGACTGAGGTGGGTGAAACCCTTCTTGGCCTAAGAACTTCCAGCTAGATGTTACAAACCCCCACAGCTCCAAACTGCTTAAAACTCCTGTGCAAAGTGTAAAGTCTGCCATGTCCCATCATTCTGATGGTTTGATAGCTTGGCTGTAAAATTAAGGATGTGAAAAAAGGATCCTGATGTGATCCTTTTCCCATGAACATCTTTGTTCCTCTTATCTGCCACAGTCCAGCAGAGACACTGTGTTGGACACACAGCTCTAAAAGAAGATAACAAATAATAAAATCCCTGAAAATGAGTTCATTACTGAATAAGAAACTTCCTGAATGTATAGATCATAATGCAACTAATAAAAACAACAACAACAACACAACAACACAGTAATAATAATAATAATAATAATAATAATAATAATAATAATAATAATAATAATAATAATAACAACAACAACAACAGGGGCATATCTTCGTTGATGGCACCTTGAATCATGCTTCTGCTTTTGTTCCTAGCTGTTTCCCATCTGTCTACTCAACCCAGGTCCTGATCTTTCCTAGGCTTCTTTCCTTTCCTTATGGAACTCCCTGTCCCATCCCAAGGACCACCCAAGGATGGAGTTGGTGGAAATTCCCAGGCACAAGGAGATATGATGTGCCTTAGCCCATCCACAATGGATAAATTCTTGTTAATGATTTTGATCTCCAACTCCAAGAGTTTCTGGAAATAACTAAAAGACACCTTCACCCCACTGAGGGTGCACAGCTACATCCAGGCAGGTGCCAGCAAACTGGAAGAGGAGAGATTTAAATCGGATTTTAGGAGGAAGTTCTGCACTCAGAGGGTGATGAGGCCCTGGCACAGGTTGCCCAGTGAAGCTGTGACTGCCTCTTCCCTGGAAGCATCCAAGGCCAAATTGGATGGGGCTTGGAGCAACCTGGTTGGAATGAGATGATCCTGAAGGTGCCTTTCAACCCAAACCATGATTCATGATTCAATTCTACAATTCCATGATAAGTAACTGCCTTCCTTGCCTGGAAAAGTCCAGACACATTTCAGGACACCAAAATCATGGAGGAATGATCCTGTCTCTGGGGAAGTCCTCTCTGTCCAGACAACACACTACAAACCTACTAGAAAAAACAGCCATTATTTCTCAAGGGCACTCTAGAGGTTTAAAAAGGAAGAATTCCAAGGATTTGAAAGGCAACTTGAAGGCTGTTTTTTGTAGAGATAGTTTGGGAAAGGGGTGGTGGATTTGAGTCTGTTCTGTTTAATTCTATCAACCACTAATTCAGATGACAGGATATTAAAGCTGGAATTGGGGATAATTTGCATTTAGAAGCAACTCCAAATGCTTTTTTTTTTTTTTTTTGCATCAGCTCACTTGACACAGAGAGACCGAAGGCCACATTTAATCAGAGCTCTTGTGCAGAAATCAGAGACCTGGAATTTACTAAAAACAGAGCTTTGATTGAAGATTTTCATCTCCCATTACAATTTAACATGGTAAAAAAATTAACTAAGGCATATTTAAATGGTAATTAAGAGTGTTATGGGTTTTTAAATTGGTAATATGGTAGGCTCTGAAAGTCACAATATTATCTGCCAGACACATTGATGTGAGGTCACAGCTCTGAGGAGCATTTGGTCGGCCCTGAGTCACTCTTGCCACTAAAAGTTTCTACTAAACCTAAATTCTCGTGTTAAAAACAGATGAAAAATGCCTGTTTTGTAAATTCAAAATTATTCCAGAGTTTGTCTCTGGACCATCAAATTAGTCGGTCTCAGACAGACAAACAAAAAACAGCAGGAAGCAGAAAATGTGTAGGAGATGCAGCCTCTCATTTAAAAAATATTTTGATTTTCTGACTCAAAATGACATTTATTCCATCAGAAGAGCTTTTGAACATAAATCAGAATCTGGGCACTGAAGTGAAACATTCCCTTCTAGGGAAAGCACTATCAACTTTCCAGTTTGTCAGAGGAAAACAATGTTTGATCAGACTCTATGCAAAATAGGCTACTGGGCTTTTTCTTTCTGCTGCAGACCACAAGGAAAATAATAAATCCATTTTCCACAAGATCTCCTATTAAAGGGGCTCATTTCTGGGCTGGAAAATGTGTTTATCAGAAATGAAGATGCAGGATCTGAAGGGACTTCATGATAATTTTATAAATGCCCTGATAAAGTTTCCTACTTCCAGAAAGCATTTGGAAGCCTATTTCTTCCTGGAACACCAATATTCAGAGTGGTTAGAAATTCCTTTCAGTATTCCACACACAATCCTTAATAAATTGGTCAGCCAGAAAGGTGTGAAAGCTGCAGAAAATATCATAGCAAGTCAAGTTACGAAGACAATTTTAAAATAAAACTCTGGGTTGCCCCACTTTTCCAGCAAAGTTCCTCAATACGTGCATAATTTCCAAAGTTGTGCCCCGCCGAGACAAAATTCCCGCTTGAGATTTAAGGAGTGGACTTGGAGGTGCTGGAGGAACTGGGATTTTCTCCCTTCTAAAAGGGGATTTGTCAAGATGAAAAACGAGGGATGGGACCACCATGCTTTGAGATGATTTATTGCTCCAGTAGCCAGATAAGACGTCAGTCTGAAGGCGTGAGATTTAGAGAGGAGCAACAAGTCAGCCGTAGCTCGAGGTAGTCACGGGTTTCTCCTTCACACAGCAATAGATAACATTTTGGTCCAAGAGATAGTTGACACGAAACTTGTTTCTACTTAATAACCAATCACCTTTACTTAGTTTTGCTGCACTGCCTCTGTCTCTTAGCCACTAAGCTGACAGGTCACGTACTCATTCACAGATCTCTACTATAGCTTCTGTAAGTCAGATTGTTACAGTTCAAACTTAAAACTATTTAATATAATTTCTTACCTACTCTAAACATGTTCTTACTTATAACTATAGGAACATAGGTTTATAATTTTTCTACTCCATGTCTGTGTACCTTCATTATTACATCAACCCAAACTCTTTCCAAGGCTGCAGATCGAACCCTTTCAGCATCTATAGAATTTTCCACTTTTCCATTTCCCACAGAGATTTAGAGATGTGTGTGTCAAAAATGAGGTCTGGACTCTCGCTAGGTGTTAAAAGGCAAATAGCCAAACCTTTTATTTGATAACGCAAAGAAAGAACCAACAGGAATTGGAACCCAGGTTAACCCAAATTCCCTCAATGATAACCCAAAGAGGAAAAGCCGCCAAGCACGGCTGTGTGTGAGATTAAATACGGCCCGAGCTCCAGGGGAGGGTACAATCCAGGCTTTGGGATTATATAATGGGATAATGGGAGCTCTCAGGAGGAGGAGTGAGGGGAGGAGGTTACACTCTCAGGGACCAATGGGAATACAAGGAAGGCGGGAATGTAACATAACAACCAATAAAGTATCGAGAAAGGAATGATAGACATGGAAGGGTCTGGAAGAAGAGGTGGGGTTTACAATGATGGGTAGGGGGCAGGGTTAAGGTGATTGATAAGGAATGTTCAGGAAAACTAGGAGGGGTTTACATAACGGACAACTAATATAATCAATGGGGGAAACCAGGAACATACCAACAAGCTCAACAACCATTCAAACCCTGATTTAACACGATATAGAAGAATTCAATTAAAACACTTATAACAGTGTGCACACCTTTCTGCCTCACTGCTAAGTAGACCACGAGCCATCCCTGCAGCACACGAGGGGGAAAACACATCCACGGTTCACAGGGAAAGTAAGGAATGTCAGAGCCTTGGCTGAGGAGATGAGAAAGGTGCTTTTTGCATATTAAAATGCATGTGAAAATAGCTAAGAATTGGTATTCACTACAGAAATGGAAAGCAGATTCCTGAGGGTTGCACAGATTGGTCTTTATGAGCCTGAGAGCAGAGTTTATGGGGAGGAATATTTATTTTACTTTCCCTAACTTGGGTAAGGGGATTTTACAGCCAAAAAGGGAAACTTCTGGTCTCTGCTGCAGATCAGGAAATCAAATTTGTGAACTACAAAACAGTGGAAAAATAATCTTTTCGTACTCAGTGGTGCCTGGCACATTCAACTTCACCTTGAGGGTTTTATTTGATACTGATCTGGTCTCTTGGTTCAACCCCAATAAATAACAAGTGAGGTGTGACTCTATTTTCTGCAGCAATTTTCATCTGAATGGAACCTTAATCTGAGAACCTAAATTTATGAAGGTGTTTGTCTCTTCTGTCTTCTTTCCATGACTTTCCTCATTCCTGGAAAAATCAGTCTAAGATGATTTTAAAAATTCCTGGGAACATTTGACTCAGCTTTAGGAAGTTTCTTCACAACTTTTTTCTGGAGGGCAAACTTGTGTCTTCATGTGGCACCTTCCACAGTCACAGAATCATAGAATTGTTTGGACTGGAAGAGACCTGAAAGATCACGGAATTCCAACGCCCTGCCACAGGCAGGGACACCTTCCACTATCCTAGGGTGCTCCAAGCCCTGTCCAACCTGGCCTTGGACACTTCCAGGGATGGGGCAGCCACAGCTTTTTCTGGAAAACTTGTGCCAGGGCCTCACCACCCTCACAGCCAAGACTCCCTTCCCAAAATCCCATCAAACTTGCCCTCTGTCAATTAAAAGCTGTTTCCCCTTGTCCTGTGCCTCCATTCCTTGTCCAAAGTCCCTCTCCAGCTCTCCTGGAGCCCCTTCAGGCACTGGAAGGGGCTCTGAGAGGTCCCTGGAGCCTTCCCTTCTCCAGGTGAACATTCCCAGCTCTCCCAGCCTGGCTCCAGAGCAGAGGGACTCCAGCCCTTGGAGCATCTCCAGGGCCTTTTATGGACTTGCTTCAGCAGCTTCACATCCTTCTTAATGTCAGGGTCCCCAGAGATGGAGGCTGTTCCAGGTGGGATTCCTCAACCTTCTGACCCCTTTTTATAGGTCTGGAAATAAACGCCTCTCTTCCATTTTTTCCATTCCAAGATTCAGTAATTCTCACTCAGATAAGAGAACCTTGGAACCATAAATACCACAGTCCCACTACATCCAAACTGAGTTTCCAAAACTTGTTCTAAATTTGAGCAAGGGTTTTCTTACACAGACAAACTCTCTGGTGTTAAGGATTAGAGCATAAGGGATTGGAGCACACTGAGCTCTGTGTTCCTGAGTGAGTCAAGACAGAAGTTCAGCCCTTGGCCAAATCCTGAAGGGAACTGAGAGAGGACAGCATTTAAAAGCTTCAGATTAAATCTGATTTATGTCTCTGTCTGTATTTGCCAGCAAACCTTGGAGGAACTTTTGGTGAAGAAATTTTGAAAATCTGGAAAAATGGCCATATAGGGAAAAATGTTAAAACAGGGTTCAAAGTAGAATCGAATCAAAGAATCAGAGAATGGTTTGGTTTTGAAAATACCTGAAAGATCATCCAGTTCTAACCCCTGCCATGGGAAGGGACATCTTCCACTAGACCAGGTTGCTCCAAGCCACATCCAACCCCTTGAACACTTCCAGGGATGGAGCCAAAAATACTCCTGCAACCTGTACTTCAACTCTCTCTTTTCAAAGCTTGGAATAAATCCACATTTTCTTGTGTGCAAAGAGTGGGATGATCACAAGTTAAGTGGAACTTCCTAGGCCACAAACCTACCAGCAACAACACTCTGGAAATTTATTCCATCCAGTATCGCCAGTTTAGTCAGAACAGAGAACATCCAGAGGTAAAAAAAACAGAAGGAAAAGTGAAATAAGAGCTGTCTATCAGCAAAGTCACTGCCAATGCACAATGCACAATTCAATTTTCAGGGCTTGTACTAAAACACCAAAAGCTTCTGCCTGTAATACTCAAAGAGATGTTGTTTTAACTTTCCACTTGTGTCAGTGTCTGGTACCTTTTAAGATGACAGCTTATTTGTAATTTATTCAACCTGATGCCTCCTGAGCAAAGAAATGTGCCCCTGGGATGTTCTTTTTTTCCTTTTCTTCTCTCTCTCACATTTTACATCTCTCATGCATTTCAACAAGTTCATAACAACTTTGCTTTGCCTCACTACTCTGATTGCTCCCATCCCTGGGTTATTTACCAAGCGGAGGTGCTGCTGCAGAAAGGACAAACAGATTAAGGAGTTCAGCACTTTGCTGTGCCAGTAAGAAAATTGCATCTCTCTCCACACATGGAGAAGAAACAGGGCTGGAAGCGGCACAGCAGTCAACCTGCACTCTGCCTTCTGGATCGTGGGGACAAGGAAGCAGAAAATAACCCCTTTCTCCTGAATTTTCCAGAGAACATTGCGGTGTTCTGGCTGCAGAGAACATATCATGGAAATAACAGTGTATTTTTATCTTTTACATTTCATTAGGCATGATGGGGGAGCCACTGTTTGAGAACACTGCCTAAACACACATTTGGGCTGACGAAATGGAGCTGTAAATTCCTTTATGTAGAAGGAGAAGGTGCTGTAACACCTGGAGGCACCAAAATTCTCCCACCACTTGTGAACCCCAGGTTTGTAGTGAAAATCCGTTGGCTGAGTGTTGCAATATTCCCAGTGCACCTGGGTTAGTGCATGTCATTATGTCAGTAAATATCCAATAAGGTTATATATATAGGCTATAGATATATATAGGCTATAAATATATGTATATATATATATATTTAAAATATATAAATACATAAATTATATAAAAATATAAAAAAATAAAATAATATATATTTATTTTATATATATAATATATATAATATATAATTTATATAAAAATATATATTTATAAATATATAAATATAGGCTATAGGTTTAGCTTATAAATTTTTAATATATAAATATAATATAAATGTTACATATATATATAATATAAATATAAATATAAGTATATAATATATATGATAATGATTATTATATAGGATGTATGTAATATTTAATATATAATATATAATATATAATATGTAATATGTAATATGTAATATGTAATATGTAATATATAATATATATAAGTAAAAATAATATATATATAATATATATAAAATATATATTTATAGAATTATGGAAAGGTTTGGGTTGGAAGGGATCTTCAATATCATCTCACTCCAACCTTCTGCCATGGGCAGGGACACTTTCCTAGACCAGGTTGCTTCACTTAAATTTTTACCAGCTGAGGCCACAGATGTTGCAGTGAAATATTGGAGAATTTCAGCAGAATGGAAGTTGATATTCCAACTTCTTAGAATAGTTTTAGAAGCTGTTTTGGGATTGAATTCCTCTCAACACATTTTGAAAAACTGGAGACCTTCCAAAGGAATGAAGGCCTGTGGACATTTTGTCAAGTCCTTGTGGGCTCCTTCCAACTCAGGATAATCTGTGATTCTGTGTGGTAAATTCTGGACTGTAGAGTCTGGTCCTCAACAAGCAAAATCCCTGCTAACTCAGAAGTTCACCAAAATAGAAAATTCAAAGTTAAAAATATCTCTCCAGCAGCAGATGACTTTGTTCCCTGGAAAGTAGGGCTCATCAAAGAAACCTGTTATCTGCTCAAGGAGATTTCATGTCTGGGTGATAAAAGAAAGTCAAGATGATAAAACCTACTTTGGCTCCACTGGATTGTAACCAGGCACCTTCAGGACTGAAGCTGCTGTGAAAAAAGGAACAAAAAGACAAATCTTACATCAATTAAAACCCGTCTCAGTCCAGCAAATTCTAATTTGAATGGGGAGGGAAGGATTTGCAGAGATTTTTATCTTTGTTGCAATTGCCTTAAGAGAGGATTCTGAGCAAACGTTGTTCAATATTTTTATCACAAGGGAAAATGGCTTGAAAGAGAGTAAGTTTAGATGGGATTTGGGGAGGAAATTCCTTGCTCTGAAGGTGGTGAGGCCCTGGTGAAAGTTTCCCCAGAGAAGCTGTGGCTGCCCCATCCCTGGAAGTGTCCAAAGCCAGGTTGGATGGGGTTTGGAGCAACCTGGGATAGTGAGAGGTGTCCCAGCCTATGGCAGGGGCGTGGAACTGGCCACCTTCCAACCCAAACAACTCCATGATTCCATAATCCTGTATTAATTTTAAGGTTCCAAATCACATCAGTTCATTCAAGTGGATAAGGAGCAGTCTCCCTGTGCAGTTTTACAGCATTTAACACAGTATCTGAGATAGCAAGGAGGGAAAACTTTATAATTTTGAGTTATGCAAGAGAAAGTTGCATGAATCAAAGTGTTGGAAATTGAATTTTGTTGAATTTAGACATTATTCCCAAAAAGTGGAAATAATTATATTCACTATGAGTCTAGAAGTGGACATAGTGGACTGAGTATTCCCTGGAATCTCTGAGACAGAAATAGACCACAGAGTTCGCTGAAAATCAGGATTTGTCATTTGTTGGTCCTTTTGAAAGACATCTTCTAAATGAGGAAAAAAGCAAAAAGCATCCATATTTCCATGAAACTGGAAGCTGCCAGATCCCAGAAGTTGCTCAGTAAATCTGACACTCCTGTACACTTCATTACTAGCTGGCAATTAGCAAGTCCATTAAATGCAGGTTAATGAGAATGCTAATTGCACCGAACAGCTGCAGGTGGCTCCCAGCACTCCCAGTTCTGGGGCAGATTTTCCATCTCACTGCCCAAGGCTGGGAAATATCCATCTTCCCAAACCCCCAGCTCTGGAACAGCCCTATCAGAGCCACCTGCTCCAGAGCTGGGGAGGGCACAGCAGATAAAACACCAGGCTCTGGATAAATCCAGCACAGGGCCAACATAATGTGAGGAAAACTGTTCCTGGAATTGTGAAACACAGCTCTGGACCTGATTAAAGTTCATGGAATCCGAATACTGGGCACTGGTGAGGCACCTTCAGTCCTGGGGTCAATTTGGGGCCCTCTTGACAAGAAGGACATCGAGGGGCTGGAGCGTGTCCAGGGAAGGGAACAGAGCTGGGGACGAGTCTGGAGCACCAGGAGCAGCTGAGGGAGATTATTTTCTCCTTTTTCTGGAGAAAAGGAGGCTCTGGGGGGACCTTCTGCATCTCTACAATTCCCTTGAAAAGAGTTTTTGGTGTGGTGAGGGTAAACCTCTTCTCCTGCTCAAGGAGAGATGGGAAAAGAGGAAACAGCCTCAAGTTGCACCAGGGGAGGCTCAGGTTGGATGTCAGGGAAAAATTTCCCCACTGAAAGAGTGACTAAACATTGGAACAGGCTGACCAGGGACAGGTTGGAGTCACCATCCTGGGAAGTGTGGTTTAGTGGACTTGGTGGAAATTCAACTGGAGGTTGGACTTGATGACCTTGGAGGCCTTTTCGAAATTCAGTGATTCTGCGAACCTGAAGAAAATTTTACATAAAATCTTTCATTCAAAGTTTCTGTCATTTCCATGTGTGTTTTGTGGCAAAAGGAATGCAATGGGAGCAGCGAGGTTGATTCTGGGAGGAGGGAAATGATAATTCCGTGGGTGCCCGTGGCAGAGCAGGCCCTGGTGTTCCTTTGAGAGGGGAGCTCAGACATGGAGTGGCTGGACTGCAAAGCCAGCTGGACTTCCAGGGGTTTTCTTCACAAAACTTTCACACCTGTGGCTTGAAAGATCAGCGTTCATCCCAGTTCTCCCTCTGTGACAAATTCCTGTCACTGTGGCAGCACTGGGAACCCAAAGTGCAGATAAACCACTGAAGCTTTTGATGTTAATTCCAACAGAACCTTCCAGCATTGAAAGTTCAGCATCATTATTAATGCAAAAACCTTTGAGTGCGGCACTCCACCCCCAGCCCTGCACTCCACACAATTCAACTTACTTTACTTTTATTTCATCTAATTGCAAAGCATTACTCACGAGAATGACGGATTTTATTACTCACTATTATACAATTTCTGTGTTCACCAGTCCTAACAAAAAAGAAAGTACAGAAAAAGAAGTTATTTGAGGAAAATAAAAAAAAAAAATAAAAGACTCCCCTTAATAACAAATGATTTCATTTTAAGAAAGAATTTTGATGCCAAGACACAACTTTTGCTGAATTTGCCAGTTTGGTTCAAACTCTTCCAGTGTTTGACATCTAATAAATGCCACATGAAGTAATTCTGTAGTGAGCTTCAAATTTGTCACTCTCGTGACTAATTCCTTTTAATTAGACTTAACAACATATAAGAAAAAAAAAGTCATAATTTAAAGTGAAGTCAGTGATGTATTGATTGGATAAGGACTTAACAGCATAAGTAGCTTGTTAGAAAATTATTCAAGTGAGCATATTTTTAATTTCAGGTCATTTCTTTCTCCTGGGTCCCACTGTACATAACAGCAATAGCATTCCTGATTTTCCCTACATCTCACCCTCACAAGTGCTTAATGCTTCAGGGAATTCTACTAAAAAACATGGTCATTTCAAGCACATGAATTAAAATTATTAAATATTCTGATAAAATAAGGCCTTTTGAAGACATCCAGAAGAGAAATAGCCCCCTTATCCCAAGTATTTTGACTACAGTTGATACATGGATGTAACAGCAAAGGCAAAAACAATGGAAATTTATCCCCGGATATCTGAGGAAATAAAATGTGAGAAGGAAGATTGTTGGCATCACCTTTCATCCATGACATCACTCAGGATCATCCTGCACCACTTCACAAAATTTGAACAAGTGTTCAAGGTTTCTTTTTGCTTGGGTGTAAATGTCTGAAAAGCTCCTCTCTGGCAGTTGAGGTGAATCTGTGTGCAGCTCTCTCCAGTTCAGAATGACACTCTTTTTTTTTGTAAGAGTTGCCTTCAGCATCAATGAACTGCCCAAAACTGTGTCATCTTAACCCAGATCTTTTTAAAGCATCACTGGAGTTTATTCCTCAGCATCACCATGGTCATGGAATTATCTACAGTGACAAAGGGTTGTTACTGTACTTTTATCCATGTTTGTCTGAAAACAATTTCCTCCTCTTGCTCTGCTTTTAATGAAATTAAATTTTACTGAATTATCATATAAGATGACCTGAGGAAAACATCAGATCCTGAAAAATCTGTCCAGATTTAAGCCATCCTCCAACTTCTACACTGCACAGGTCCTTCCCAGAGAGAGCAGCCTTCAGGAATGGCTGCAGACTCTGGGATCTTTCAAGTAATTCCCAATATTTGTTTGGGAATAAAAAAAAAAATAGGAAAAACCTTACTCCACCCTTAGCAGTTTGGATTTTCAGAGGACTTTTCGGAAGAGGGGTAGGAAATTAAACAAGGTTGAGAATTCAGTCTTGGATTTCTTCTCCTTTCTTTATTCCAAAAGTGCTGCAAAACAATTAACTTAGCCCTACTCGTTAGTCTGATGCTAATGAACATCATCATTAACATCTGAGTGATCTCCTGAATTACTTAGGAGAGCAGTGCTCTTCTCCTTATGTCCATTGACAAGGGTTGATTTATAGTAATTAAATAGTTGATTTGTAGTAATTAAATAGTTGATTGATAGAAAGAAATACTTGATTTACAGTAATTCATGCAGAACCCAGGAGGGCAGGGACAGACCTGGGGCAGAAGTGCCCCACAGAAGACTGGAGTTCCCTTGAGAAATTTGTCATTTCTCAGCTGCAGTTCCACAATGTGGCAGCTCACAATGCACAGATAATGAGGAATTATTAAACCTGTAGGACTTGTTATGGAACTATCAGGAAATCTTAGGAATGTCAGAAATGCTGAGACCACCAAAGCAGACAGATGTGCTGGGTACCAGTTTCTGACCAGAGCAAGGAGGACCAGCTATAATTTTAGCTGATTATCTTCTTGTGTTTTCCTGTGTTTTTTGGGAGATGAAGGAAAGTGTTATTAAACCCATAAGATTTTCCAACCAACCACCCATTTTATTGCACCCATTCCTTTTTTATCTTTTGTTTTGTCATACAGTGGGAGTATCCTATGGAAGCTCTTGGTAAGGATGCTGTGGGAAGATAAAGCCATTAACTGTTTGTTTAGGCTTTGGAATCATCTTAAGGATTTGTGTATTTAATTCTGAAGTATCTCTTTCCCATTTTGTCCCCTTGTCTGATAAATCCATGGGACAAAATCTGACTGTGACACTCAGGACTTTTAAAAGGCTTCAGTGCCTTCTGCAGAATCTACTTTGGAGCAATTTTGGCAGAGAGCTACCAATGTCTTTTGGGCCTCCCATACAGGATTATCCAAAAGAAACGTTGTACAAGGTCAGGTGAATTGGTTAATGCATAAAGCTGGCCAGATGCATTTCTTGCCATTCCACACAGAATTTCTAGTGATAATGAACACGTTCATGGTTCTTTCACTGACTAGAAAAAAATAATCAAAATGCAAAACTTGTTGGTTTATTTCTAGCTTGACTTGCAGAGTTAACTCATCTGTTGCCTCCAAAAAAAAAACAACAACCAGAATTTTTATTGGTGTGGTTGAGTAAAGACAACACAATATTTCAAATCAAATAGGGAGGTCAGTTCAAGGCAAGCCCTGTTCAGGCCCAGTGCCAGCAGACCACTTCAACTCACTGGAGTTGTAAAAATGTGCCTGACCAATGGATTTGGATTGTTATGGTGAACCCTGAATTAATAAATATTGATTCTGACTGCACAAACTTCTTCTGGCAAAGAATTGAGTTTGGCTGGTTTAAAGTTCCAGCTTTTGTCTGAGACACTGGACAAATCTTTTTCACATTAATCCATCCTTTCTCTCCCTTCTCTTTGTTTCCTGAGGAGATGAACACTGATTAGATCTAGGAGATTCTTGAACTGGGGGGCACAAAGGTCATGGCTCTGCTGATGATGTTTTGAAGAGCCCTTGCTTGCACATATTAATATGCACAAAAGGTCTGTATATTAGTGAACACTTTTGAGTTGCAAAACTTATTTTTGGATTCCTTAAAAATGGCTGAATTGGCTGTTTTTTATCCCTGCACAGTTCCCATGCCCGGGGAGTATCAGGAACCTTTGTCTGTCAGACAAAGGATGGTGAAAGTGTGTTCTGGAGATATCCTAAAGCCAGCACAAGCAAATGGTGTAGTGCTCTGCTAAAAAATCTTCCGGATTTAAGTCCAAACAGCCAAAAAATCTTCTTTTAACTTTTACACGACCACCTGTTCCCTCAATACAGAACAATTTCCAGGAGTAATCTCATACTCAGCCTCTACAGCCCCGGGAAAAGCACAAAGGGTCCCACTCCTCAGCAACAGGCCTTGATCCTTTCTTTGTTCCCTCCAAGTGCCCTTTTATGAGCCAATCCACTCCTGTGAATACACAAATGTCAACAGAAGCACCATGGGAAAGGTAGGGAGAGGTGGTTTCTTTGCACAAATGTCAACACAACCATCTGAGAGTTCCTTCTCCTGGAGAATCCATGTGAGGCAAGTGTCCTTGGATGAGCTCCAGGAGGATTTAGAGCTCATTATAAACACATCAGGGATGAGAGAAGCTGAGGTGAGCCAGAGAAAGGAAAATATCGTCCTCTAAAGCAGCTGGAATTTGTGATGAGGGGTGACAATGCACCGTCAGCAAGGAGACTCTGTCCCCACAGTGGTTTGTTACAGATCTCTGTGCAGACTCTGGCATTAGATACATCCCATATCTCAACCTCCTCTTTTTCCTCAGAGGAAAACAGCTGAGAGATATCCAACACTGTCCAATAATGATTCTTATTATCAGCATCTCACATTTGTTTCAAGTAGCAGCAAAGAAAGTTTCCCTGGACATCAATTTACAGCTCATCTGTTCTGGCAGTAAAACAAAACCTTGGCAAAAAAACCCTAAAATCCTCAGGAATGAATGAATTTATTTCATCCAGCCATCCACATCTTCTTTTTCTCTGTGGTGAGTGGATCTAGATTTCTGATCAGAAGGTTAAAAGGCTGGAAATAGTTTTTAATTAATGAACTGCCTAATAAAGACAGGGTTCTGCTGAAGGCCAGTGGTCAGAGCATGAATATCCAGCCTGAGCAGCCTGGTCTAGTGGGTGGATCCCTGCCCATGGTGGAGGTGTTGGAATTAGATCATCTTTAAGGTCCCTTTCAACCAAGCCTTTCCATGATTCTATGATTTGTGTTCCTTCTAATTAATTGTGTCTTTGGTTCCACAGAATCACGGGATGCTTTGGGTTCGATGGGACTTTAAAAATCATCTCGTTCCACCCCTCTGCCGTGGGCAGGGACACCTTTCACTCGATGAGGTTGTTCCAAGCCTTGTCCAACCTGGCCTGGAACGTTTCCAGGGATGGGGCAGCCACAGCTTCTCTGGGCAGCCTGTGCCAGGGCCTCACCACCCTCACAGTAAAGGATTTCTGTCTAATATCCAATCTAACCCTACTCTCCTTCAGTTTCAAGCCATTCTCCCTTTTTCTGTCACTCCAGGCCTTTGTAAAACGTTTCTTTCCTTTTCTGCAGGCTCTCTTCAGGCGCTGGAAGGCCACAATTAAGTCACCTCAAAACACTTTCAACTTCCAGGCAGAATGATCCCAGTTCTCTCAGCCTTTCCTCATGGCAGAGCTGTTCCATCCTCTGATCATCCTGGTGGCCTCCTCTGGACTCTCTCCAGCAGCTCCACATCCTTCCTGTGCTGGGGACCCTTCCTTGTTGCCCTTTGCAGCACCCCTGAAGGTCAATGTTCCCTCACAGCCACAAAGAAGGGTTGATAGGGAGAGACAGGTGAATTCTCCTCACTTCTGAGAGTTCAAATTCATTCCCAAGTTGTTGCTGAGTTCCAACGACACAAGCCATGAGGATTTGAGATGCAGTGTCTGTGTACGTGTGGAGGTTTGGAGTATTTAATGAGTTTACCTTAAATTCACACCTTTACTTTAGGATGAGGGGAAAAAAGAGGAATTTTCTTCATCACCAGTTCAAGTTCAGCTGCATCCTGAGCCAGGTCCCACTTTGTGAGCTGATGAAACTCACAAATATGAATATTATACCCAACTCAGATAATTTTCTACCACACATCCTTGTCCTGAGGACAGCATGACAAAACTTTCCTGAGGACAACATCGGCTTCTTTTATAAACAACCTCAGCTCCTGGAGAACAGGCTCAAGGTTTTTGACTCATCTTTGTTTTACTAGAATGTTTTTTGTTGTTTTGTTACTGTGGGCAACCAGCTGCCTCCCAGGGTGCTCCCAGGAAAAATGCCACGGCAGGAACTTTCATTCCAGTGGTAAACAACTGTTCTGAGGTGTTCTGAAGATGCCTGCAAGGCTCTGGCATTGGATTGGGATGAAGAAAAACAGCACTGAAGGGAAAAACAACCCTCCAGCACTGGCAGCCTTGTGAAAGGGTCCCTCTGCCTGAAGATTTTCATGGATCACATTGGGCTGGGTGTTAGGTCGGTGGTAGGGCCACAGATGCACAAAAATCATTTTGAAAGCAAGTTTGACTTAAAATGCTGGGCTGGAATCATTGGGGACTGAGCTCCTCCTCAGTTGAGATGTGGGGGAACAGCAAATCTTCCCATCCAGAATCAATTCCCCATCTTTTCCCTGCTCCCTTTTTTTGCTGGTTCAGTCATTCCTCAGTGGAAGACCACGCTGAGATTTTCATGGCCCATTGATGATTTCTGTGAGGCACAAGGGAAAGACGTCATTGTAAATAAAAATAGTGATGATTTGTTGCCCTAAACTCACAGACCAGTGGCCATTCCACAATAAAAGTGGGATTTTGTCAACAACTATGACATCTTACTGACAATCTCCTCTTTTCACTCTCATGCAAGGGGATTTTTCACACTTGTAGGATTTATTTCATAAGACTCCAGAGTGGTTTGGGTTGGAGGGGAAATGGAAGATCATCTTGTTCCACCCCCTGCCATGGGCAGGGACACCTTCCACTACCCCAGGTTGCTCCAAGCCCCATCCAACCTGGCCTTGGACACTTCCAGGGATGGAGCAGCCACAGCTCCTCTGATAAACCTGTGCCAGGACCTCAGAACCTTTGCTGGGATGAATTTCTCCCCAATATCCAATATAAATGTTCAATTTGTCTGGACATCCATGGGTTTCCTTAGTCACAGTGTGGCATTTCTGCTTTTTCCCAGCTGAGATTGCAGTAGTACTTGAATTTCTTTTTCTCAGCTGTCGCTGTGGAGTTATGTTTATTCATGTCAATTCTGATTTTTTTTCTCTATTTTCTTACTTTCTATTCCCCAATCCTTGGTTTCCTAAGCAATATAGCTGGAAAATATCTCATGAGAGAGTGAGTTTATTGATGGCAGGCACTAAATCCACGTGAGAAGGAAATGCCAGAACTTGAACAACAGCCAAAAAAAATGAACCAAACAGAAAATCACATCCAAAACCCCAGAAAATAATTATTTAAAAGGATATATCCAACAAAATCTTCAAACAAACCTCCCCTACCATCCAACAAACAAGACCAATTAGCCAAACTGCAATTCATTAGCAGAGAGAAGAGAAAATATTCGGAAGTTTTGTTCCTGGCATAGGGAAGCTGGGCAGGATGCAACCCCAGCCAAGGGAAATATGAGTTTTTATATGGAAAAAGACAGAGGAGATGAGGAAGCAGCTCCTCTGATGGATTTCCCGATTGCCCAGAGCCCCTCAGAATGTAAAGATTGGATTTTTTATTGTTTTAATGGATCTCATTTACAGAGCTGATGGGATATTTCACATCCAGCCCAAGTTTCTTTGGATTCATTCTTTTTTTCTTTTAACTTTAGCTTATCTCTAATCCCCACCATCAATACCTATATATACAAGACCTCTTTCTACAACCTGGTCAATGACAAAACCATGCCCAATAATCAACTTTAGGCAGCATTAAGGGATCTCAGTGATTCTCCAGTGGAATTCCTGTCTCCTGAAATCTCAAGGTCAGTGACTGAAGGCTAAACAACATTTCAAGAGATGCTTTTCCAACCTGATTTCCTCAGAAAATGAAGGTTTCTTGCACATATGTGCAAAGACAGAAATTTCTGTTTACTTTGTTTTCACCTGCATCTATCGTGGAGGCAAAATTTCCAAATTATATTGATTTCCTCCACTGTAAAAGTTGTTTTTGCATGAGCACCACCCTTATTGTGGTCAGTGGCCATCACAATCCTTTGTGTCTCTTCAGAACTGGAAATCACTGCAGTGGTGTTTATTGACCAAAATAAAATTTAAAAACAGCTGGAACCCTTCAAGGAAATTTAGGAAAATTAAGAATTATGAACACTGTCTTTAACCAAAGACTGTCAGTATGTACAAGCATTTACAAATGGGGAAAAGATGTCAGATAAACCATGTGGGAAAAGGAAGGTTTTTATTCCTATTTTAGTGATAGGCAGCAAGGATGCAGAACTATTTTGTGATTTTTCCAAGGTTATGCACTGACAGTCAATGGAGAAAGCAGCAACTCTCCTGATATTTCTGAACAAACAGTACAAAGCAGGAGAATTTTTTTCTTCACTTCTGGATCTCATTTTTCATTGCAAATGGATTTATCTGAATGGATTACAGCTCCAGCCAACAGGTTACCATGAAACACCAAAATGTGGTTTGTTATTTTGGAGAAATAAGCACCTTTAGCAGCTTCTGAAACAGGAAAGAAAAGGAAAAAAGACAAAAAACAAACCTTTTCCCTTCCCCTTGTTTCCATTTCTGTGGAGATCTGAGCTGAAGACTCCAGGAAATTCATGCTAAGAAGAAAAGCGTAGCAGAGATAGTGGCAAAATTCCCTTTCCATGTTCCAATGGCACCAGAATTGAGCATTTTCTGCCCTCAGGGTTTGTGGGAAAAGGATGCCCCAAACAGCACCAGCTTCCAGCGACACCAGTTCAAGCCCCAGGTCTGATAATAATGCTTGGATTTGAATGGATTGGGATCAAGCTCAGGGAAAAGTTGAATCATCCTTCTGGAGGTGTTTAAAGCAGTATAGATGTGGGAATATGGGTAATGATGGAGCTGGTGGGGCTGGGGAATGGTTTGATTCCATGACCTTGGAGGTCTTTCCCAACCTAAAGAACTCCATGATTCTGTGATTATCCCAGCAGATCCCTTAGCTCAGCTGCCCAGTTTATCCCTGTTAACCCCACTGGATCCTATTTCTCACAAGTGATAATTTGCAGCATGGATAGTCCACGTCTCTAATAAATATTCCACCCAAAAGGCTGTCAGAGAAGCTCCTATCGATTAAAAATGCCAGCCATGTATTTTTCAGCATTAACATTGCAGCGGCAATGCTGGAGCAGGTCTGGAAGATGGAATTTTCTCAGAGAGGAAGAAAGAAAAAACAAAATTATGCTGCTTTGCTTTTCGGCCTTTAAAACTGGAGCAGAGAGCTGAAGGTGGAGACCTCAAGGATCAGGAGGGGAAAGGCAGCACCTCTGGATTGTGCTTGTGATCACCCCCAAACTTTTGTGAGGGATCCCTTGTGTGTCAGGTGACTCAAGCCAGCTTTAACACTAGAGAGATGTAGAATCCTGAAATAGTTGGAAGAAACTTTAAAGATCATCGAGTTCCAGCCCCCTGCCATGGGCAGGAACACCTTCCACTATCCCAGGTTGCTCCAAGTTCTATCCAACCTGGTCTTGGACATTTCCAGGGATGGGGCAGCCACAGCTTCTCTGGGAAACTTTTTCCAGGGTCTCCCCACCTTCACAAGGAAGAATTTCTTCCCAATATCCAATCTAAACTTTCAGTGGGAAGCCATTCCCCCTGTTCCTGTCACTCCTTGGAGTGATTTCAAAGTCTCACAGTTGTTTCTCAGGCACTCAATGATTTGCATCATGGGGACGTGTTACAAAAAATGTAGAACACAAAACTAAATTATTAATGATGCTGTTAATGCTAAAGTGTCTCCCCAGCCTAATTAACTTCCCTGTTAAATGTCTCTCTTTGGATAATTCACAGCAGCATGGAGTCACCGAGGTTGGAAAAGACCAAGCTGTGGTCCCCACCTTGTCACCAGCCCAGAGTACTGAGTGCCAAGTTCAGTCATTCCTTGGAAACCTCCAGGGATGGAGACTCCACCACCTCCCTGAGCTTCCCATTCCAGTGCCTGACCACCCTTTTCCGTGCAGAAATTCCTCCTAATGAAGAAATTCCTCCTGATTTCCTGTTGCTGCAATCCTTCCAGTTACTGTCAGATGGAGCTTGGGTAACATGAATGTTATTTCTCTCTTCACTCCATCTTCATTTCTATCTCAGCAACAAAATGGAAAGAACGAAGAGTTTAAAGATTAAAAATAAAGTTTTTAGATTCCTCTTTAGTTTGGCCTCTTTGAGAACCTTTGCTTAAATCCAGGTTCAGATATTTGGTATCACACAGCTTTGAGGTGACATAACCCTGCTGACAGACTTGTTTTTCCTCAGCATCTTCTGAGTGAAATATCTATTTTTTGTCTAACACATGTCTGGTTTTGGCTGCTTTTCTCCCTTCCAATTTCCTGTAGGGGGGAAAAAAAAATAGAAAAGGTAATTTTTTTTATGTGATTTTATCTTCTTCCAGATATATAACAAGTCTTATTTTGTCAGCAAAGTAAGAGAAGCGACCACATTTTGCAGATGGTGTAAATTGAGGAATGCCTCATAATTCCCCCTTCAATGTGTAAAATCTTCTCCAGAGCAGACTGTTCCACTCCCACTCCTGGATTTCAGGAGGGTTTAGTCTTCAGTATTACACTTGCTAATGGAAAGCCATGGAATGAATTTTTTTCACCACAAAAAAAAGTAAATTCCATTAAAATGTAAACATTCAGATAAATCACACCTGTTTCAGTGGCATTTTCGATGTTGTTATGAAAAACATTCCCAACCAGCAACTTAATGAAGAGTTCTGCAGCTTGTTTTGACTTTTTAAAAGATGAACATTTTCACTTCTCTTTGAGTTTGGATTTCTCACTTTTTAACTTTGCACTTCCTGTCTTTTTACTGTGGAAACATCAGAAAAAAGAAGTGGATTGAAAGCGATTCTCATGACGTTTTGCCAATGCTACTTCTTTCGGTTCCATTCATTTTTCAAGGGAAATAACAAGGGCTAATTTAAAAATTAAGACTAAATTAATGGCCTAGCTTTGAATTAAATCCCTCTGAAAAAGCTAAACTATCAGGCACTTCAAAGAAAACCTTTCTCTGTTCGCTTTTTCTTTATGAAATCCAAATGAAACTAAAACTATTCATTATCACCTGACATGGTTTTGCTGCCTCATATTCCATTTGTTCTTTCTTCCTTTTCCTGTGTTCTTCCTTAATAAATTAGACAGCCAGCAGATAATTTCAATATCATTTGTCAGGAGGAAGATTTATTAAAATGCTCCTAATTTGGGTAAAACCTGTGGCTTGTAAGAAGAGAAAGAGGTTTGAGGTGGGTCATTCCTTCACCCTGATTTGCTGTCAGAGGATCCACATTAATCCTGAGCTCCTGGGTTAGTTTTATTTTTTCAGGAAACCAACAGTGGGTTAATCTGGTGCTGTTCAGAGAAAGAAATGATAATTTGATGATCCTCATGGGTCCCTCCCAGCTCGGGCTAGTCCATAATTTGAAGATTTTGTGTTTCTACGATTTAGGGTGGTTGTTTCTGATGAATGTGATTCCAGCTGGGAAATATCACTGGAGGTTCCATGCTCCACCTCTGGAGAGCAAAGCAATGGGATTGTTGGAGTTTGGGGTGTAATCTCCACTCCACACCTGCACAAGGTGAGACAGACGATACCTTACACTCGAATGAGGCTCTCTGGAGGTTCCTCATCTCCATAGAATGGTTTGGATTGAAAGGAACCTTAAGCAGCACCCAGTTCCAACCCCCTGCCATGGGCAGAGACATCTTCCACTATCCCAGGTTGCTCCAAGCCCCATCCAACCTGGCCTTGGACACTTCCAGGGATGGGGCAGCCACAGCTTCTCTGGGAAACCTGTGCCAGTGTCCGGTTTGCTGTCACAGGGAAGGATTTATCCCTAATATCCCCTCTAACCCTGCCCTCTGGCAGTAGGAGGCCAGTCCCTGTGTCCTGGAATTCCAGATCTTTGTCCAAGTCCCTCTCCAGCACTCTTGGAGCCCCTTTTGGTGCTGGAAGGACTCTAAGTTCTCCCTGGAGCCTTCTTTTCCCCAGGCTGAACAAATCAACTTCCTCTAATTATTAAAATAAAGGAGATCAGTGTGGGGAGCTGAGATCTGAAATCAGGTGACAGAAACCCAGCCCTGAGCTCATTTTCCTGCCTTTCCAACTGTTCTGTAGCTTCCCTTTTGAAGACATTTCAGGAAGTTTATTCCATCAGGGATTACCAGAGGTTTGTACTTCCAAAGCCTGTGCTTTCCAGCAAAACAGCCAAACAAAACCACCTCTCCCTGACAACACACTCCTGTAATTACATCTTCCAGCAATTCCTTTGGTGTTTCATCCCTTCACTGAAGGCAAAGAGAAGCAAATCACCCTTTCTTCTCCCAGCCCTTCCTGCTCTCTGACTCACCACCAAGGAGAAGGTTTGGAAACAGGGTTTGGAACCAGGGTTTGGAATCAGGGTTTGGAATCAGGGTCCATCCCCCCAGAAACGGAGCTGGTGCAGGTGCAGGAAGCCTTTGGAAGGGAGGTGGGAGTGGGAGGCATGTGGTTGTTAAAATACAATGAGAGAGACGTTGCTGATTAGCAGGCACCCCACTCTGCCAGGAGCTGACGGGAGCAGAGGAACAGGAAACGGATTGGAGGGATGATGTAACAGGAGCTGTGCACCTCAACAGGTAATTAATCTGGTAATTAACAATCATCAGGCGAATGACTCAGAAAGAGGAAATTAAGAGGGTGATCTGGCTTCTCAATGGGAGCTACGTCAGCTCCCAGCAGCTCACCTGCTCTGGCAGAGGTCCAGAAATGGGTGTAGGTGAGAAGGGAAGATTCTGGCAGCTCCTCCAGCCCTGCTAATTGCTCTATAGAAGCCTGGAGCCACTAATTAAGCTTTTGGGTACAATTCTCCTCTTGGAGAGGAGCAAGGATTACATTAAGCAGTGTTAGGTCACCTCAGGGGGTGAAGCTCTGGCACAGGTCACCCAGAGAAGCTGTGGCTGCCCCATCCCTGGAATTGTCCAAGGTCAGGTTGGATGGGGCTTGGAGCAACCTGGGATAGTGGAAGGTGTCTCTGCCCATGGCAGGGGGATGGAACTGGATGATTTTTAGGTCCCTTCCAAACCAAACTCTTCAGGAATTCTGAGATTATTACATTATGTGAGTTTTCCAGAGGGATTTTCCTCAAACTCTGCTTCCTGGATATTGCAGATAGAGCAGAGCAATTGATGCAGTTGAGAACTGAAACAAAAATCAGCGTGGAAAAAAAAAAATCCCTTCCATTACCTTTCTTCCCTTCCAAGGAGAAAAAAAAGGGAAAATAGATCCTGGGATAGAGCTGAAGTCCTTCTTTTGACTCAGAAGTGCTTCTTCAAGTTAGTCCATCTATAAAAAAATCAACCATTTATCTCACACCGAAGTAAATTTTTCAAAATTAAAAACTGCTATTTTGAAATTAAGGGTGAAAAGGTCTCACTTAGAAAAATGTCAAAACAAAGGGATTTGGCATTTCCAAAGTGAAACTTTTCATTTGGAAAATATAAAGGGGAAATACCCTGACATTTAAACATATTCCTGCATTAATGGCTTGTAATTTTGGGTGAAAACGCCTCTAAATTCAGCCTAATTCTGTAAAGACTTCCATGCCTGTAGGAATTTATTTTTATATGGAACTGTTGGGTGCTGAAATGAAAAATAGAAATACCCATGATTTCTCTAAATTAATTTATAATCAGTTTTATGATTGTCTGCCAAAGGTTTCATGCACTGATATTCACTTTAAGAACAAAGGGTCCTGCTGCACTCGAGATTGCTGAGCAGCCCAGAAGATACTGAAAAATCACAGAATCATGGAATATTCTGGGTTGGAAGGGACTCACAAGGATCAGTCCAACTCCTGGCCCTGGCCAGAATATCCCAACAATCCCACCCTGTGCCTGTGAGCATTGTCCAAATCCTGGAGCTCTGGTTTGGGAATGTGACCATTCCCTGGGATCCTCTTCCAGAGCCCAGCCACCCTCTGGATGGAAAACCTTTTCCTAATATCCAAACCTCCCCTCAAACAACTTCTTGCCTTCATACCAAAACTATCTGTATCAATCCCACTTTCTCTTCTATAATTACCTGTTAATTCCTGATACAAATTAAACGATTCAGTTCAGTGCCAGAGTATCCCCTGGACTGGAATCTTGAGGGACCTCACACATAAAATTTTGGCTGAGATATAAAACCTCCCATTACTAAAGGCCACAGTTCCCAGAGGCTGAAACAGCTGATCTAATTCCAATCTACAAAATATGGGATAATAAGCATTCCACTATTTTTGTCTTGGAAACTACTGCCTGGTTCCCTGGAAAATCGGTATTCTATAGGAAAAAATGAGTTTATGGAAAATATGGATTGCTGGGAAAGAGTCAATGTGGCTCTGGAAAGGCAGATGAGAAGCAGTCCAGGAAGAGCAAGAGTCTGGAAACCCAGTCTGGACCTTCAAAATGCCAAAGCACCTTCAAAAAATTCCTTCAAAAAAGAACATTTAAAAATATAACATGCTACAGTAGTGCAGAAGAGGTTCCAGTCCTTCTCCCAGAGAGTTTGAAAGGAAAAGTAGGACTGAATGCTTGCTTCTCAGGATACAGAAGAGTGGGATGAAATTCCAAGAGGAACCTCACAGGGATTTGAATTAAACAAATAAGAAAGTGGCTGTTGAGCCCAGGCTGAATGGATTTCCAAATAACCTGGTCCAAATGGCTACAAATTAATATTTTGTGTCCATGGAAATGGAATTTAAACCATGCCTGCGCTCTGCTGTGCTCCGAAGTGTCTGTGAAAACTCAGGAAAGGCATCCTGGGGTTGTCACCCTGATATCCCTGGCTTTCTGTGCCACAACAGCCAAAAACGCTGTCAAAAAGCTGGGAATCACCAAGGAGGGTTTTGGAAACCAGGCAGAGGGAGGGATTTTGCTGTTACACAGAATTTTTATCCCCTCTCATATTAAGTTGTCTGGGCAGTTCTGTTCTCTATCTCTCGAAACAGACCCAGTTGAGATAAGAGAAAGTCCAGATAAAGTAAAATAATCAGGAATGTGGAGCATCTGCTTTTAGAGGAGAGACTGAAAAGGCTGCAGAGACTCTTCAGTCTGGAGAGAAGAAATCTGGGGAAGTGGAGAATGAGGCTGGGGACTGAAAAATTATGAGGAGGTGTGGGATACCCAAATGGGGACTGGTTTTCACAAAATTAAGAACAGAAAAAAGGCCAGATTGCTTCTTAATCCAACAGACAGAACATGGGACTCTCTGCTGTCCATGGCACTGGAATCAGACAACAAAATATGAGGGCAAAAGATATTCAAAACACACATAAAGAGGAACTGGCAGAACTGTCCCCTCTATCTCTTCTGTTACAACAGCTCTGGGTGCATGGGAATAAACTGCAGGAAGGGGACGAGGTTTTTCACCCCCCTAATTTAAAATTTCCGGGCTGGACAGAGAATCCTGTGCTAGAAGAACAGAATTCTGATCCAAAAATTAATTTCTTACATCCTTACCCAGGTACTGGGTAACAGCAAGACACATAGGCTGTTTGTGAAATTGTTAACAAGCACTTTTTGCTGAGGTTTGATGTCATGATTTCCCTTTTACCCATTTGAATATGGCTTATTTTTAAAACCTGGTTTCATCTGAGCACTGGAGTGACCCAGTTACAACAATGGGAGGGTTGTGAACACATGAGTAACAAGGGCATTCAATTATTCTCCGTGCTTACAAGAAGTTGAATTAATTCAGGAACCACTGGTGAAATATGTATCAAACAATCTATTAATCATTATTACTTCTAGGTAAAATTTGAATAAACACCAGAATAAATGACCCAGATTTCAGTGTCTTTACGTGGATTTTATATTTTGGGTGTTTAAATGTGAGAAACAATGGATTTATTAACCCTTTGGAGTCCAGACCTTGGGAATACCTTCCTTAGGCAGCACAGTCTGTATTTCAATTAGGACCCAGCTGAAATCTTAGGTTTGGAGCTATGATTATTTTTATCGGTTTTATGATCACCAGCTCACGTTCACAAGTTTAGTGAGTTCAACTCAAGGCTTCTCAGTTCAAACTGAAAGAGAATCGATATAAATCATGTCAGAATTCCCTCTGAATGAGGACATCTCCATTTGCTTGTTTAATTTGTTTCTAAACTTCCAAGTCACACTTCCATGTGAGTTCAGTGCCTGATGGTGTCTCCCAAACAGTTCTTGCACTGAATTATATCTGAAGTCCATTAAGCACTGAAAAAGAATTAAAATACAGCGGTTGAGTAGAGTAGAAAATGAATTTTTAGTTTTATTGTGCCTGGGAAGTGCATGGAATCTGGAGGTGGGTTTGGATGGAGCCTCCTAACCCTGCAAACTTTGCACAGCCCAGATGGGGCCCCACATCCTGATGCAGCTTTCCCAAGGCTATAAACCGGAATAATTGAGGTCACCTATTCACTCCCACCAGGATTTCAGCCTCCCATTGCTGGCCTGCCCTCAGTGCTCCCTGGAGAGATTGAAAACATGATCCTGGTGAAAGTCATCTTCCCCAGAAATCCCAGGGATCAGCAAAGCCAGCACTTGTTTGGACAATGAGGGCTGAAAGCAAAGGACTGAAAGTAAAGGTCAAACAAAAACCCGCTGGAAAACAGATGGCAATTCCTCAAATAAGGCATTTTATTGTTCATCTCCTCCTGCAAGAGCAGCACTCAGAGTTTGGAGTAACTGTCCTGGCTCTCCACCAAGATTTTTTCCCAAAGTATTTTGCTGTTCTCACCTTAAAAGCATCTCCAGGGGTTCTGTTTTAACATCAGCAGCACCATATTATTATTATTATTATTATTATTATTATTATTATTATTATTATTATTATTATTATTATTATTATTGCTGCAGTTGTCCACACCAGAGCATCCCAAGGGTATTTCCATATTTCCCTGTCCAAGGAAAGCAGGGATATTAGGAAGGGGATGAATTCCCCTTGTGTTTTTACAGACAGTGTCAGGATGTGTTCAAAATACCCAGGCTGGGCTTGGACTGCAGTAGAGACTTAGGAAAAACAGTCCTCAGCTTAAAAAAAACCCCACATCCTGCCCCCAAAGGATTCCTGTTGTCAGCTGTGCTCTGTGACTTACTCAGCACAAGAAATTTTGAAGGTATGGAGCTTTTCTCTGGCCCAGATTCCAACTGGAATGACAAAACTCCATGCTCCCAACCCTTCCCCGTAAAGCAGAGTGGGTTAATCCCAACTGCCTCACAAAGCATTTACAGCTGGTTCTAACTCCTAAACAACACCTGGTTTTGTTGGTTTGGGTTTTTTACACCCCATTCCATGCCTGTATGCATTTAATCCAGTCACATCCCATTTATTCTGCTGTCCAGGGGGTTTTACCAAGCCTGGATTTTACCCTGAAATTAACTCCAGCTGAGGACACCCATCAATCCCTGCATCCCTCAACACCAGCCTGACACAGCAGTTTGGAAACATCTCATTTCTCCCTCTTAAAACAGGACCAGCCCAAGCCTTTAGATGGAGAGTGTCTGTGGAAACATCACTATTTCTACTTGATAATAAGTAAATTTATAATAAATTTGTACAGATTAGGTTTAAGACAGGATGCTTGGGATAGCTGTAATTAAATGAGTAATTATGCCTGCATGCATCAATGGTTTCCTCCACAAAGCAATGTAAGAAAATGCATATGGGTGAAAGTTGGAACAATGAATAAAGTGTTTCGGTGTTTCAATGTGTTCTTATATATTGCAGATGAAAACTTTGGGTTCAGAAATTCTGAAAAACTTCATTTGGATCCCTTCAATGTGTTTGAACTTTCAGTACATTTAGATTTCTGATTATACCTTCAAATGTTACGGGGAAGAAAAAGGTGAGGAGGTTAAAGAGAAGAGATAAAAAGCCCTCATGGAACCACAACAATAATTTGGGGATAAATAAAGTCCTTTAGACTGATGCCAATCATTTTTTCCCCCTCGTTTGGTCAAGGTTACTCTGCTTGGTTTTGGTTTGCTTTCACCTGTAGCCATTGTTCTCTACCTTTCTCTCACCTCCACTCAAACATTTTCCTTCTTTTGGTCTGTTCTGCTTTGCTCTGCAAATCCTTATGCCCCCACTTGTTTTCTTTCCTTCACTGCTATTTTTTGTTCTTTTCTGTTTCCCTATTTTCTCACTGCAAATCCTTGATGTTCTTGTTCTTGTTCTTGTTCTTGTTCTTGTTCTTGTTCTGGTTCTTGTTCTTGTTGTCCTTTTTGTCCTCCTCCTTCTCCTTCTCCTTCTCCTTCTCCTTCTCCTTCTCCTTCTCCTTCTCCTTCTCCTTCTCCTTCTCCTTCTCCTTCTCCTTCTCCTTCTCCTTCTC
>NC_031769.1:149057070-149070321 GCF_001522545.3 Parus major
TCCTTCTCCTTCTCCTTCTCCTTCTCCTTCTCCTTCTCCTTCTCCTTCTCCTTCTCCTTCTCCTTCTCCTTCCCCTTCCCCTTCCCCTTCCCCTTCTCCCTTGTACATTCCACCCATTTCATTGTCTCTCCAACCTTTCCCAAAGTCCATTTCCAAACTGATCCTGATCATGTTGAGGGAGTCAGATGTCTTTTCCAACCCTGGGTAAACAAGATGTGCAAATTTCAGGCCCTTGTGCTGTCATTCCAATCCATTGGCTCTGGTAGAGACGCCTGAGGGCTGAGCATTGGATAACAGGGACATGAAGGAAGCTTCCAGAACACCCATCACATCCTGGCCTGTGACAGCAAAATTGTGGCCAGCAGAACCAGGGCAGGGATTGCCCTCCTGCACTGACACCAAACCTCAAATCCTGGGATCAGTTCTGGATTTCTCATGAAAAGAAAGACATTGAGGGGCTGGATGGTGTCCAGAGAAGGGAATGGAGCTGGGGAAGGGTCTGGAGCACCAGGAAGGGCTGAGGGAGCTGGGAGGGCTCAGCCTGGAGAAAAGCAGGTTCAGGGGAGACCTTATCATTCTCCACAATTCCCTGCCAGGAGGTTGCAGCCAGGTGAGGGTCGTGCCCTTTTCCCAAGTAAAAAGCATTTGGACAAGAGGAAACAGCTTCAAGTTGCACCAGGGGAAATTTAGGTCAAATATTAGGAAAGAATTCTTGACCTAAAATGGCTTTTAAGCCCTGGCACAGAGTCCCCAGGGCACTGGTGGAGTCACAACCTCTGGAGGTGTTTAAAAACTCGGCACTTAGGGACGCGGTTTAGTGCTGGACTTAGTCATGCCGGGCTAACAGCGGGGCTTAATGATCCTAAAGGTCCTTTCCAACATAAATAATTCCATGACTCTAAGAGTTGTGAACAGCTTTATCCCTGGGATTTTCCCACACAGGTGGCAGATCCATAAACTCCCCTGTTCAGTGCAGCCTGATGGAAATCAGCTCCTGATTGATTTCCTGGCTCAGGCACTGGGATAAAAGCCTTCAGCCTGTTTTGGGCAAATGAGCCTGGTGCAGTTATTTTTCTGAGCAGTTATTCCAGCAGGGAGGATCCCAGTGCCAGGCTGCCTGACAGCAGCTTTTAGAGGACCTTATTAAGATCAGGGTTGTCACTTCCAGTTAATGGCTGGGTTAAGGGGAAGTGCTTTGTAGAGAGTATCTCCAAGAGGTTTAGGAACAATATCCAAATCTTCTGAATCTGTGTCTTTTGTAGCAGTCATTAAAAAACATCACAAATGGGTAAAACTGAATTTTGTTCAGTTCAGCTGAAATCTGCGACCCCTAAAACCAACAACCATTCAATTTTTCCATTCTTTTTCTGAAGTCAAGGCCTGTTGTTCACCTCTGAGGTGCATTCTGAGCTCTTATACAGAGTGGAACCTCAGCCAAGCTGGGCTTTTGTCAGCTCTCAGTTTGAAATTTAATGAGATTCAGCTTATTCTGTAAGCACCCTGAATTATGGGATATGAAAGCAAAATGAAAGCTGTTATTTTGTTAACAATATGCAAGACTCATAAATAAGTATTTTTTCAACTGCAGCATTCTGCCTGTGATAGCCCAGAATGTTTTTGATGAGGTGTAAGAATTCTCCCTGAGTTAAAGCTGCCCCCCAAGGCCCACAGAAAAAAAAATGTGACAGAGATTTTGGGGTGTTAAAAAGAATGAGGAAGAACTGAATTCTATTTTCACTTTCTAATTTCTTGTGGCATCAAGCTCTTTGCAGGTTGTTGAGGGAATTTGTGTCCTAGGGAGCTCAGCAATGGCACAGTGCCACCAACCAAGATTAGAGGGATGGAGCACCTTTCCTAGGAGGAAAAATTGGGAATGGTGGGGATGTTCAGCCTGGAAAAGAGAAGCTTTTGGGATGATTTAATTGCTGCCTTTCAGAAGAAGGCAACAAGAAAGATGGAGAGAGATTATTTACAAGGACCTGGAGAAACTGGACAGGGGGAAGTGGGTTCAAACTGAGGGAAAGTAGATGGAGATGGGATAAAGGGAAGAAATTTTTCCCTGTGAGGGTGCTGAGGCCCTGGCACAAGTTTCCCAGAGAAGCTGTGGCTACCCCGTCCTGGAATTATCCAAAGCCAGGTTGGATGGGGCTTGGAGCAACCTGGGATAGTAGAAGGTGTCCCAAGGCAGGGTGGATGGAGTTAGATCATTTTTAACATCCTTTCCAACCCAAACCAATCCATGATTCCATTATTTTCCAGCCACGTTCATGTCCAACAGGCACATGAAGATGTAAGGAATTGAGTTAAAAATCAATTTTCTCCACTCACCTTTTGTCCAGCTTTTTTGAACTTCTGTTTGCAGCTGGGAACCACAGTGAGTGTAGATCCCTCCTCTCTTGGATGGGCTTCCAAGAGCTCTGTAAATCTCACTGGGCACACGCCAGTCTCAGGAATTTCATCCCACTGCAGTTTTCTCATCAAGTCACACACTGTGCATTAACCCAATTTCAGTGGAATTTTCACCCATCACAATCAAAGACCTTGCACACAAAGACCTGGTGCAAGATGGGCTCAAGTTGCACTGGGGGAGGTTCAGATTGGATTTTAGGAAAAGTTTATTCGCTGAAAGGATGGCCAAGCATTGGAATAGGCTGTCCAGGCAAATTATGGAATCACGGTCCCTGGAAGTGTTGGAAAATCAGTGGATGTGGCACTTAATGATGAGCATGGTGGGGTTTGGTTGAGGGTTGGATGATTTTGGAGGTCTTTTCCAACCTTAATGATTGCATGAAAAGTTCCCCACTGTTGCTTCCATCTGGACTGGAACCAACCTGGGTGATGTTCTTATCACACAACCTTTTGAAGAGCAAATGTGGAAAACGTGAGGAGCCTTCTTAGACCAGGATAAAACCTCACCTAGACACACTAATGGGTGTTAATTGGCTGAATCAGCTGTTTTGTCAGCCTGGTTTAGCAGTGCCCTCTCAAAAAGCACTGGGGCTCTGTCCCTCAGTCTGAACAGAGTCATTGTCCCCTCCTGTGCACAATTGTGGTCCATGTGTGAATGTGGATGGTGGTAAATAGATGGGTTAGAACTGCCCTGCTGATTCATTGGTGAAGGAACATTCTGTGGATTTTGATTAAGTATCTCTTGGGAAACTAAAAAAAAAAAAAACCTAGCAAAATGTTCCAATCAAGCTGAAACTGCCTCTCTGACCTTTCCAGCACATAACATTTTCATTCTTCATTTCCAAATTACTTTTATGCTTAGTTTTTCCCTCCCACTGACTGTATATTCTGTTAAATCATAAAGAGTGAAATTAGAAAGTAAAAATCAAAGGAGCCCATTTCTGCTTTGGTTAAATGAAATGTTTTGATTTAACCAAAGCTTTTGGCCTCCAAAGATTGTGTGATACCTTGCCACTGCCTGGTTTTCTTCCAGACAGCCTCAAAACAAACTTGAAAAAGAATTCTAGACAAACAGAAAATCCATTGTCTGTCCTGTTCTGATAGATGGGAAAAATAGTCACAGAATTTGATTTATATTCTTAGAGAGGACAAGTTTCAAATAAGATAAATAATAGATCTCAGGGAAATCTATTTTAATCTGGTCTGTGTAGAAGCCAGGGGTGATCCCCAAGACAGTAGCTGGGTCACCAAAAGCATGAAGCTACTGCATCCTCCCAAATTTCTTCCCATTTTTGCCTTAAGTTAGACTTAAGTTAGTACGACTTCAGTTAACTCATCCCAAAGCTCTGCCAAAGAAGGAAATTCCCACAAGGAAAGGCACCATAAGAAGAACTTAAGATATGCCCAGAGGTCAAAAGGAAGGGCTTTGATACCAGACCTAAAGGGAGGTGAGGGTTTGGAATTTGCCCACCACGTGAAATTCCACGGTGCAGATGCAACAATGGGAAGGTTCCAGGCCTGGTGAGGCAAATCTGGGTAACTGATCCAGACAAAAATTCCCACCAAACTGTGGGAAAAGGAAGCAACTGCCTACACACAGACCATCCCAAGTTGTGGGAATGGAACAGACTGGATACCCGGGACTTGGGCTGTGTAAAAGTGGTACCTCCAGAAGAACGTTTAGGGATGTCCACACTGAGAAGACCAGAAGAAGAAGGGCCGGTGGGACACCTCAAGGACCCACGTGGGCAGATTTAATCTGCCTCTCTTTGTCTTTCTCTCCCATCCTTTAACACTTGCTGTTAAATAAAAGCTGCACTCTTGATTTTTATGGTCTTATTTGCACCTTAATTCAGGCAGAGGCATCTTTTAATAATCAGACCCCAACATGATTTCAGTTTTTGCACCTTAATTCAGGAAGAGGCATCTTTCAATAATCAGACCATACCATTATTTCATATTATTTGATGTCAGAAGTGGGATCATGACAGCCTGGCCCACCAGCTCCCTTGTCTCATCCTTATTTCAGCTCTGCCTCCCTGTCTCAGCGTATCTGTGCCCCCATTTTGGAGGTGGAAATGCACTTTCAACACAGACCCAGAGAAGGTCAGGGAGATCCAGCTGGCTCTAAACCCCCCCTTAATAGGCCATGGGGTGTTTCATCCCCAAAGCATGAATTCCTGAACTCAAACTGTCCCCTGCACCTCTTGCAGTGCTCACATGGTGACAAAACCATCGGCACCTTTTTATGGAGCAGATACTTGTGAAGCTGTGAAAAACCAAGCTCCTGTAGCTGGCTGTTCCCATCACTCAGGGAATGAATTTCCACTCTGAGAGTCACAACATCTTCAGCACTCAGGATGTTCCCTTCTGGTTTTGAGGACAGATTTGTCACTTCTGAACTTACACCAATAAGTTAAAGAGAAATAAATATGGATTCAGTGAGGCGCATCTGGAGTGCTATGTCCAGTTCTCGGCTCCTCAGGACAGGAGGGACATGGAGCTCCTGGAGCAGGTCCAGAAGAGGACAATGAGAATGATGAAGGGACTGGAGCATCTCCCTTATGAGGAAAGGCTGAGGGAGCTGGGGCTGTTCAGCCTCCAGAGGAGACACAGCTGAGAGGGAACCTCATCCCTGTCTGTCCCTGTCTGCAGGGAGGGCTCTGAGCAGGGCCCAGGCTCTGCTCTGGGGGGTCAGCAATGGCACAAGAGGGACAGGCAGGAAGTGACCCCAGGAAGTTCCACCTGGACATGAGGCAGAACTTCTTCCCTGGGCAGTGACCAAGCCCTGAACAGAGCCCAGAGAGGGTGTGGAGTCTCCCTCCCTGGAGATATTCCAGAATCCTCTGGACACAATCCCGTGCTGGGTGCTCTGGGATGGCCCTGCTGGAGCAGGGAGCTTGGACCAGATTGTGGTTCCTTCCAACCTGACCCATTCTGTGATCATGGGAATCACCAAATCCTGGAACTGCAGAGTGCCTTGGGTTGGAAGAGACCTTCAAGACCGTCTCATCCCAGCCCCCTGCCATGGGAAGGGACACCTTCCACCAGACCAGCTTTCTCATCCATGGCTGATGGTTCAGTTACACAAATTCTGTGCAGAAGGTTGGTCTGGACATCAGTGGAGTTCCCAGCACAGGAACAGAAATCCCACCTGAGTGTACCTGGGACTAGGAATGCACATGTGGATGGGTCCTGGGCCTTTGACCACAAGTTCCTGAGATCTCCACCTCATCCCACCTTGTTTTAGCCACTTAACTGAGTCATAGAATAACTTTAAAGCCTGTTTAAATAAGGAAAACCAGCAAACTAATGAGCAAAGTCAGCTCCAGAGACATTTTCCTGCTTCCCTTCATCTGCAAACAGCCTGGGTAACTGAATCCTAATTTATGCAGTCACTAATTGCTAACTGTTAATTTAAACATCTAAGCAGAAATAAGCCTAGGCCTGAAGCACAAACCCATTTGCTGGCTATTTCCTATTTGCTAAGGCCTCAGTTTCTAAGTCAGGAAATCTTTGAAATCCCATCTGCCGAAGACAAAATAAATAAATTTAAATATTCTTTCCTGTTTTCACAGAGGCAGTGAAATTCTGCCTCATTTGCCCACGGTTATGCCCTTGGTAAAGGTAACAATCAAACCCAGCTCTCTCTTGCTTGGAGAAAATATCCAAAGACCTCCAGGATTCCACTCAACTTTCCTCAAGGTACAAAAGGAAACAAAAGAAGTCATTTTCCAGCTCCAGAGTTTTGAGCTTTGTGACAGATCCGGGGTTAATAACATTAATTAAAACACTATGCCAGTACTTAGTGGGAATTATTTGGCTGATATAATTAGGAAAGACAACATGTCATTATGCCAACTCCATGATGTACAAACAGTAACAACATCTCCTGTAAATTGTTATAGCAATAGCAATTAGCTGTAGTTCTAATCTAACTTATTGTAATGAGCCATGAAAGGAAGCCCAGGGCTCAGCACGAGGCAGCAGCTGCTGAATCTCGGGTAGATCCCATCCATGGATTTGGTGTAATGTGGAGGCTGAAGGTTCATGGGGTGGCAGAATAGACATGGGAATTTGAGCACAGGTGTGGACCAGGACTCATGAAGAGCATGGGACGGACTTCCAGGGTATAAAATTATTGGATTCAGCTGCTTTCAGCTTCTGTTTTCAGCTTTTTTTCAACACGCCTGGAGATTTAATTCAATTCCCTTTTTGTGCAGTAAAAATCCCTCTGCCCTCCTGTGGTGGGATCATCCTATGGAGTTACCCTCACCTATCCAAACCAAAATCGTTGTTGATTAAACAGTGTTAATTATTCAGATTTTTTAGATGATAATTTTCCAGGAATTGAAACAGACACTATGTTTTTCTTCTGCTCAGAGGAAGAACAGTTCTAGATACAGACAGTGGTGCTGCAGGTGCTCTTTTCATCCTTTCTCCACCTGGGAGGCTGTTTCTTCTCCCAGATGCTCCTGTTGGTCTCCTCTTTGCCCCACTCCAGCTTCCCAAATCCACCAGTTTTCTTCCAGTGCCTGCCTTGGAGCCAAGCCATGGTCTCTCTGTGCCCTTTGCAGGTGGATTCTGGGTTCCTGGGAGGACAGGCACCCTCTTGACTTCTCCTGTGAGATCCCTGCCCAGTCCTCTGGTGACAATGGCATCAGGATATGTGGCTGTAGAGGCTGCAGCTCCCTGAAATTTCCTTTCCTCTTCTGCTTGGGAGCTGTAGAATAAATCAGGTTTTGGTTCTTGCCCAATTTTCGCCGAGCTCAAGTAGGTCACCTCCCATTGGTGCCGTCGTGTCCTGTCACGTCTCAGGCTTGGCCTTGTGTGAAACACAAAGATAGAGGCTGTGTAAGGAAAATTCCAGAGAATCCTGCAATCATTCCAGTTGGAAAAAAAACTCTAAGGTCATCAAGTTCACCCAGCACCGCCAAGGCCACCACTAAACCGTGTCCCCAGGTGACACACCTGCCCATCCTTTGAGTCCCTTCAGGAATGGTGACTCCCCCACAGCCTGTCCCAGGGATTGATAACCCTTTCAGTGAAGAAATTCTTCCAGATATCCAGCCTGAACTTTCCCTGGCACAGCTTGAGGTGGTTTCCTCTTGTCCTGTTGTTTTTTTCCTGGGAGAAGAGACCAGTGCCCACCTCGACACAGCCCCCTGTCAGGGAGTTGTAGAGAGTGAGAAGGCACCTGAGCCTCTTTTCTCCAGGCTGAGCCCCCCAGCTCCACCAGTTTCTCCTCCAGATCCTTTCCCAATTCCTTGCCTTTCTCTGGATGTGTTTGACATCATCTCTCCAGTCCTACATGGCTCTGAGTGTGGGACTTCCCTTGGCTGGGACCCACTGCAGGCCTTTGGGAGGGGATTCCTGCATTCCCATCTTCTCCAAGTGCTTGGAGGTGGTGAAAGGAATTATTTCCAGCTTTGTGTGGCATTCTGGAAGGTTTTTTTGCCAAACCAGGCGCAGTTCTCCTCTGCATTTCCATTCTCCTGCCTTTCTTTATCTGCTCACAATAAATTGCAGACCAATTACTGCTGGCTGCTGGATCAGTGGGAAATGAAATGTGTCTCTCTTTGCCAGGGCAAGGAGAGAGGGAAAAAAGGAGACAAATTTACAGTTAACTCCTCTAAACTTCTTTTCATAGGTATCAGAATTAACCTCACTAATTTAATCCAGTCTTAAGCACTGAGTGTTTTATACATACGTATTTTATAGCTGGAATTATTGATACTGAAAGATCTATATTGAGCTTTTGCATGGGAAAGAGAGCCACATCCATCACATTGACTTTTTATTGCCAAATTGAAATTGCCATCGGAAGAAAAATTGATTTAAGGATCCTTATATAAATCTGCATATATGTTCAATAATGTTTATGAATATACATTCAAGAAGAAGTTGATATATAGTGATATCTATAAAGATAGACACAAGCTGTGCATTCCTTCAGTGATGGAGTGTGCTGGAAGAACTGGTAAAACACTCACAGAGAAATCCTTATTATTATCTGGGGGAGAGTCAGGATTGAAATCCCTGATGATTTCATTTGTTCTCTGAAGAAAAGGAGGAATGAGCTGGTAATAGAGCAAATCTTTGGCTTCCTGCTGGGGATGAGCTGTTTGGGCAACAGGGCCTTGCATCAGGAAATTATCTTAAATAAATGCATCAAATAAATGTCAGAGGGTTTTGAGGGAATGCTGTCTGATGTAAATGCTTCGAAGAATTTACCTCCAGCTCTTAAAGGGCAGTGACAGCTTAGCCAAATCCACCCAAGTCCTTATTTTTGCATTTATCAGGGAATCATGGAATGGTTTGGATTGGAAGGGACCATCGAAATCATCCAGTTCCATCCCCCTGCCATGGGCAAGGACACCTTCTCTAGACCTGGTTGCTCCAAGCTCTATCCAACCTGGCCCTGAACACTTCCAGGGGTGGGGAATAAATAATAAATAGTGTTCTGTCTGTAGGGAGAAGTGGGGCAGGGAAAGACAACTCTGCTGTCCGTGCAAGTTGAGGGAATTCCTCCTGGAATTCACACAGGAAAAATCCAACACCCACGTTTAGAGGTCCGTAACATTAAATTGCAGTTGAGTTTATCAAGGACTTTCCAGACTGTGTGAAATGTTGTAGTTTGAAGGTGATTTCCCTTCCAAGATTAAGAGACAGGTTGGACAGAAAGAACTAGAACAAATATTTCAAAAAATAAAATCCAAAGTTAAAAATTAAACCAACAGAACAAAAATTGGCTGAGTAGAAATGATTTCTTTCTGCATTTTAGCTCTTAAAAGTAACAAAAATAACGATTAATTTTACTTGAGGGGAAAAAAAAAAAGTGATCCCAAAATCCAATTGCACCAGCTCAAAAAAAGTTGTTGACAGTATTATCAAAATCCTGTCTTGCAGGGAGGAGGAGGAGTGGTTCTGAACACATTTCAGTAAAACTGACACCTTTGGGTGAGTTCTGACAGGATTTAAAAAAAAATAAATATCCAAAATCAAAAGTGTTCCTGAGCAGAACAGGAACAGCTGTGAGAAGCAGAGGGACTGGTGGTTTATATCACAGAATGATCAGGGAATTATGGAAAGGTTTGAGTTGGAAGGGAGCTTAAAGAACGTCCAGCTCCAATCCCTCTTCCCCAGGCAGGGAATGTGCCACTGGAAGGTCCTGTATATCATTAGGGAGACGTGTAAGAAAATCCTTTTATTCCCAGGTCATTCCCAGGCTTTACCAGCAGCTCTCCTTTTTGGGACTAATCTCAGCTGCTCTTTCCAAACCAGATTCTCCCTCTGTCCCCTCTTTTCCTTCTCCCAGATTCTCCTGCCAGTCCCCTCTTCACTTTCCCACAAAGCCCAGCAGATTCCATCCCCTGCTCCCCTTGGAGCCAAGCCAGAGAGGCTCTGGCTGCTCTTTGGAGCTTGAATCTGAGTTTTTGGAAGTTCAGACACTCTCCCGGCTTCCCCACAGGGATGAATCTGCAGCTTCCACTGCTTTTGGGAGCTCATTTCCTGCCCGACACAGCCATCAGCTGGCTGGATTTAAAATGACAGCGAGCCTCATGGTCCATTCCCGAGCATCCCGGATTCCCCAGCTGGGATTTCTCTCTGGTGAGCAGGACATCGCCTGAAGGAGTTGTATCCTCATACAGCGATTCTCTGTTCAGCAAAGGTGAAGCTGTTCCAGGGATGTTGTGGGAATAATTCCTGGAGATTTTTAATGCGGAGGATTAATAGACTTGAATGGGAAAGCCCTTTGCTAACTGTGCTGCTTGTTCCCAATCCAGCACCAGAAAACCTGGAAAAACAAACCTTTACCCGCTGAAGAAATGCAATATTTGCTATTCCTCATACGTCTCATGTTTTTACCTCCTCAAGGGGATTTCCCAAGAAAAACTTTCCCAGAGGATTGCTCCTGTTGGAGTGGGACACGGCAGCTTCCATCAGAGGAACCAAAACTTTGGATAAACCAAATCAATCCTGCTTCAGGGAGGACTCACAGCTGAAACTTGTGCACAAGACAGAAAACACTTTCTTTCTCAGCTTCCTATTTTACCTGCCTCATTTTTTCCCCCCCTCTTTTTCCATCCCCAGTGCCCAGATTCCCCAGGGAAGTGGGGAACTTGGAATTGTCCAAGTTCATGTGGCTCTTCGTGATGTGATTTAACAATGGAAGTGTTTGGTCAAAAGTTGGACTTGATGATCTTGGAGGTCTTTTCCAACATTAATGATAATGATTCCGTGATCCATAGGGGATGTAAGAATGCCAAACATCTCCGGCTCCAGGGACATCACCACCCTCTTTAGCTCCTTCATGAGGGAAGTGGTGTTTAATCCTCAAAGGTTTTGCAAATAATAAAAGCTTCAAAAGCATCAGCTGAAGGGATTCCATCGCTGCTTGTGCACTTTGGTCTCTGCCAATTTCATCTCAGACCTCAGTATGGAATTTGCTCTTTTTCCCTTCCTTTTCAGCACTTTCCCCTCATTTCTTTGAGCAGGCTCAGCACCTGATCAGAGCCCAGACTTTCCACAGTTTTCATGCCAATCACATTATTCAGAGATTCTTACCTCCTGTTTTTTTTTTTCCCTCTTCTCTATTCAGTCCTCCACATTCAGCTCACTGGAGGCTTCTGACCTCTCAAGGTGCTATTGAGCTACTTGGTTTTCTCTCCAGACACTTCTCTTTCTCACCACTTGAAATTCAAGCCCATTATTATGCAAAAAGAAAAAGATCTTCGATCCTCACGGTCAAGGTGAGCTCCAGGATAAAAACATCCACAGGCCAAGGAAGTTGCACCTGAGTGTGTGATTCCTCTGTGTCATTCTTTCCAATTCTGTGTGAAGCACTTTTTATTGTTTAATACGGCAAATACGTACATAAAACAAAAGACTTTATATTTATTATCAATAGAAATTTATGCAGAGCCAAGTATTGGCCTAAATGAAATGACAATACTTCCCATTCGGAATTCATCCAGCCTAGACAAACAAAATACCAATATATGAAGAAAAAACCTTGTAAGATTGATAAAGACAGAAGAATGATGACTTTAAAGTGGATTTTCCTACTTTAAATGCATAGGTTACATTTTCTTTATGCAGTCTTTAAATAATTCATTAGTCCCCAAGACAGTTTTATTAAGTCTGGGAGTATTCCTCTGGAATCCCAAGTAGCTGTAACTTCTCTGAAGCTTATGGGACCAGGCAGTTGGAATGCTAAAACATACTTGGAATGAAATAGTCAGACACTGGTGCTGGGAAACTGCATTTTGTCAGACCGGAGCTGCTTTTTATTCTCTGAGATCCCAGATCC
The DNA here is from genome assembly GCF_001522545.3 of Parus major. Classification (NCBI taxonomy): domain Eukaryota; kingdom Metazoa; phylum Chordata; class Aves; order Passeriformes; family Paridae; genus Parus; species Parus major. Next base: position 149,068,793 of record NC_031769.1, read on the forward strand.
CGGATCAGGAGCAATCTTTGGAGCTGATCAGCAGAGATCCATCAAAATCCATGAGATTTTTCAGCTTCTTTCCTACCCTGCTGAGCAGCAGGTGTCACTCGTAAGGACCTCAGGGGCTGATTTTAGCAACTATCAAGCTTTTGACTTTTATGTTTTGTTTTTTTTAGTGGCTCATAGAATGGTTTGGGTTTGAAGGGACCCTAAAGATCATCCATTCCATGGCCATGGCCGTGACCTTCCACAATCCCACGTTGCTCCAAGACTGATCCAGCCTGGCCTTGGAAACTTCCAGGGATGGGGCAGCCCCAGCCTCTCAGGGAAATTTGTTCCAGTGCCTTGTCATTAGGATTTTTTCCCAATATCCAGTCTAAACTTGCCCTCTGTCAGTTTAAGACATTTTTCCTTGTCCTGTCACTACCTGTTCTTATCCAAAGTCCTTCTCCAGGCTTCAGGCCCCCTTTAGGCACTGGAAGGTGCCATAAAGTGTCCCAAAATCCTCCAGTTTGGGGTCCTGAGCAACCTGGTCCAATGGAATTGGTTGGAACTGGATGATTTTGAGGGTCCCTCCCAACCCAAATCATTCTGTGATTCCATGATCCTGAAAAAGCTGGAAACAGAATCCATTCTGTATTTACAGGATACCCATTATCTGTAACACAGACCATTCCCCAAACTTCATCAATTACAGAAATTATGCGTCACCTCAATTAACACAACGCTGCTCTGTCTTCACTGCCCGCTGCTGCTTCCTAAGTGGAAATTAGACAGCAATTTTGAAATAGTTTGATATTAAATGAGTGGAAATTAAAGCATTCATATACGTATTTATAAATACACATTTGAGGGCAAGGACAACTTCCCTCAGTGCAGCTCCCTGGGTATTCCCTGTGTCCTGCTGGAGTGAAGCAGCCCAGCAAACCCCACTTGTTATTACACTCTTATTTCCCGTGATTGACGCTATCAGACACGGGAGAAAGTGGCTTAACTCCACATTCCCAATCACAGGAAAATCAGGAAAATCAGTGGGAAGTTGTGCACAAAGCCCTGCATTCTTTAACCCCTGCCCGAGCAGAGGGTGGCATTCCCTGGGCTGGGGAGCTCAGCACTTCCCCATAAATTTTACATTCCCTTTGCCAGTGCAAAGAGAGGTTAAAATAGAGATTTCCAAACTCAGAAAATAAAAAGAGGCTTCCAAACTGGAGGAAATTTTGGAGGTTCCTATCGCTTCAGATTCTATCAAATCATTCCTTGGCTCGCTTTCACAGTTAACAAAAACCAGGCAATTTTCTGGTATAGTTCACTTGGTCTCCTCTGAAATCTCTGTTAGGAACAGACAATTTCTGTTCTAAAGGCTCTTGACCCTTTAATCTGCTCCTGCCACAATATTCAATTAAACTGATCCCCTCATTTTCCAAGGAAAACCTGTGTTTTGTTTAATAATTCCACCCTGTGGAAAATAATACTCCAACATGAAAGAAGTCTGAAGTCTGACAGACACATCCAGTGTAGACAGATTCTATCTCAAGAGA
>NC_031769.1:149070452-149096794 GCF_001522545.3 Parus major
AGGCCCATCGAGAGGCTGTGCATCCCTCACAGATAAACACAGGAACTGGAAAACGGTAAGGGTAAACATAGGAGGGTAAAAGTAAAAAAAAAAGTATACTTGTGGAATATTCAGCTGTGTGATTTATCAGTTTGTTCCATTTGTAAGTTCAAAATTGTGGTACACTGATTTGAGTCAGATAGGGAAGTGGTTAATACCCATTTTAATCTTTTATTAGAGCCTTGAGGGTGAAATCAGCTGGAGGTTAAGGTATAGATGCATTGATATGTGGAATGTAAACTCCCACTCCTGTCACTGCGCGTGACCTCAGCAGCATTTAGGGAATTATGGAATCCTTAAGTTTGGAGCAGATCTCCAAGACCATCAAGTCCAACCTTTGACTGATTATCACCATCGCCACTAAACCACAACAAGTGCCACATCTGCTCCTTTTGAACATTTCCAAGGATGGTGACTCCACTGCTTCCCTGGGGATCTTGTTCCAATGTTTGACCACTCTTCCAGTGAAGAATTCTATCCTAATATCCAGCCTGAACTCTCCCTGGTGCCACTCGAGGCCATTCCCTCTCCTCCTGTCCTTGTTCCCTGGGAGCAGAGCCTGAACCCCACCCGGCTCTCCCCTCCTGTCAGGGAGCTGTTGAGAGCCAGAGGGTCTCCCCTGAGCCTTCTTTTCTCCAGGCTGAGCCCCTCCACCTCCCTCAGCTGCTCCTCATCAGACATGCTCAAATTCCCCCTATTGATGAATTTATAAAACTATAAAATTCAAGGTCTCAAATCCTGCTCTTTCCATTGGCTTCATCAGGAATGTATGCACTAAAATAAGTTTTTAGACCCACTGTTGGCTCATATCACCCCTATGAGTTGCTCCAGTGATCCACTTCCCTTATATCTTCATTCAGCTCTATTCTGATGTAGAACAAAAATCTAAAAAGCCTTGCCAATAGCTTTGTTTCCTTTTTTACCCATTTAAATAGATCATTTCAATTTTCATGGCATGTCTTAATTAAAATAAAAGTGGTGATTTTGGTTAGCAATCTTCCTTTGGGAGGAAATTACATTCTGGGTTATTGAGAAGTAAAAACAAACCCATGCTGGAGTTCTAAAATTCTTAATTGTGCCAGGATAGGTTATTCCAAAGCCCTGAAGTCTTGCCACGAACCTTATCTCCTTCTGTACTCACAGCAACTATTGGTAAATCATTGATGATCTTTATTTCTTCTTAACTGGAACGGTGCTGCAATAAAAATATGAACTCCTTATCTGATTCTGTTCATTTGCATATTTATTTGCTTGGTTTTTACAGATGGTTTGATAACCATTTTGAATTCTAACACGCAGCTTGTTGCTGTATTTTCCGGTGGTTTGCTTGGTTGAGTTGGGTTGTCAGGCACAGCAAGGTCGCCGGGGTGAAAATCAAGTGTAAAAATACCTAAAGCAGCTCTGAAAGACTCGGTGTTCCTGCTCTGCTCCACCAACCAGCCATGCCACGACGAAATGAAACTCCTCCTCACCAGACCTGAGTTAATTTGCCCACATCTGGCGTCATTACCTTGGACACAAACCAAACCACTGCTCTTTGCTGTTGAGGCTTTGTGCAGTCGCCACCCACACCAGGAGAAGAAACACTCGGCTGTGAATGAGGAAATCAGAAAATCACAGAATGGTTACATTTCTGAAAAAAAAACCCTAAGAGCAAATCCAGCCTTCAACCGAGCGCTGCCCCCGCGCTCACCATTAAACCACACCCCCAAATGCCACATCCACGAGGTTTTTGAACACCTCCAGGCGTGGTGATTCCACCACCTCCCTGCTCCAAAGCTTTAAAACCCTTTCCATGGTGGAATTTTACCGTGTACCCAATCCCTTGACACAACTTGAGGCCATTTCCTCTTGTCCTCTCAGAGCCTGCTGCCCATTCTTCTCCACCCTCCCATCAGGGAGTTTTGGTCTCCCTGGAGCCTCCTTTTCTCCAGGCTGAGCCTCCCCAGCTCCCTCAGCTGCTCCTGGTGCTCCAGACCCTTCCCCAGCTCCATTCCCTCCCTGGACCTGCTCCTTCAATGTCTTTCTCATGGATAAGAGGCTCAGAACTGGACACAAGGTCTGAGGTGTATTTAAGTCTCCTACAGAACTGATATTTCTTCAACTCTTCCACCAAGATAAAGTAGCATCTCCCCACCTTTGGAGATAGGTGTATTAAAGCTGTATTTATTAATATTTCATCTCTCCTAAACTTTTTCTTGTCAAAACAACTCATTTTTTTAGACAGAAAAATAATCATTTCTCTTTTCCCCTTGAAAACAAATAGGAAGCAAAATGACTAATTTTCCTCCAATCACCTGCTAATTATTTTTTGGGTTTAGTTCAATTTTCTGTTACTCCTGAAGTAACAAGATTTAGGGGAAAAAAAAAAAAACCAACTTATTTTTCATCTTGTTTTATTCCTTGCCCTGAAAATACAACACATTTCCTGATGTCCTATCGCATCTACAAATCAGATTTTTAAGTAGTGCTTCAGCAGTCTTGACATAAGATATCGATAATCCTGAATTATAAAACAAAAAATTTAATTGCCTCGGTAGAGATGGACACTTCCTCAGGATATATGGATTTTTGCTTGGCTGGGGAGCAGCACCATTGGTATTTAACCCCTCTCCAATCCTTTTCCACTTTTCTTGGGAAAAACAGGCAATTTCTGGAGGTCGCAATATGAATTTTTCCTTTCCATTCTGCACGCATCCAAAAAAAAAAAAAAAAAACCAACAAAAAAAAGCATGTCCTTAACTACTCTGATTATCTTTTCCAGCAATTTCATTTCTCTCTGACATAATTCTGTTGGATCCACGCTGTTCTCCAAAATGTCTCACTTATCCCTGGCGAATGGCTGTGGGATCGATGGATGATTCATATTCCAGGCTGTAATTTCCTGTTGGTTTTTAGTGACTTATTTGCATGCTAACTCAGCACCGTTTCAGACTGGGAAGAATTTGGCTTATATTTGGTCAATATTGGGCTGCACTTAATTTTCCGTAAAGCCTGAAGAGGATAAATCATCCTGTTAGCATTGAATTAATGGGATTTTTCTGGGAAGAGATCAGGAAACGTATGTGGGTGCTTACCCCATACCTGTACTCTTGTTGACAATTCCTGTCCCTTTTCCTACTCTGCTCCTTGTGAAGCCAACAATTCCCATTCTCTAGTACTTATTTAACAGGAAGGATGAGAGAAAATGGGAATATTATGGGGTTTTTTTTGTTTTGCAAAGACGTAAAAACAAGCAATTCACTGAAACTGAATCAAGACAGAACGTGTTAAAAATAAAAGCAAAAGGTCAAAGCATAAAAAGTTGAGTTTATTTATGTTGTCCACTGATTTTCTATCTTTGGGAATCACAGAACTGTGGAATGGTGTGGGTTGGAAGGGACCCTAAAGATCACCCATTTCCAACCCTTTCCAAAACCTTCCACTATCCCAGATTGCTCCAAGCCCCATCCAAACTGACCTTGAACGCTTCCAGGGATGGAGAAGCTACAGGATCTCTGGACAGAATAATTTACTCAAATCTAAATATTTTACTGGGAGTTAAATTGTAGTTCAGAACTGGAAAGAAAGCACTCAATAATTGTGTTTCTTTCTAAAGAAAATTGTTGCTCCACAGGAGTTGGCCATGAATAAATTGAGACAGGGTAGATCTAGTTTTACATTATAAAATCTCTCTATTTCTTCATTATATTTGAGTTTTTCTAATCTTTGAGATTTCCAAACACATTCCCTAACTCATGAAAATTAAGATGTATTTTATTCATGGTCACATCCACTGATTATTTTTTCTTCCAAATGGATCTTTCAGGTGCCAAATAAACCATTTGGCTCCTTGCCTCAGTTTCCTTCCCACTGATATAACAAAAAAGGAGTTCTCCATCTCATTTTGGATCATTAACATTCCACAGGCACATGAGCATCCCTCGGTGTGAGATTCTTGGTGGTTTCCATCATCTCACACTGGAATGAATCACTTTTGGGTTCATCTTTGTTGCTCCCCTGTGTGTTTTTGCTCTGTAGATGTGCTGTCCTTTCAAAAAGCCTCATTAATACCATTTTTGTCCCATCCATCATGGAAATTCCGTCAGCTGAGTGGAGCAGAGCTGCTGGTTTTAACTCCCAGATCAATATTTTCCATCTATTAAGTTGGAGAAATGACCAAGACCATTTCTACCTCTTGAAGTGATCTACACGGGGAGGGTGTTATTAATTAACACTGCAATTAACAGACTTGAGCTGGTCATTTCTAATTCTCACCCAGTGACAGCAGAAAAGGAGAAAAAGTTGCATAATTTGTGCCATTATCATCACATTTAACCTAAACCATTCACCACCATGTCCAGCCCTGGCTGCCGCAGTCCCAGGAATATTACAGTCCCCCAATTTCCCAGGAATTCTAGAACTCCCCAGTTTCTCTCCTACAGTTTTGCCTCCTTCAAATGTTTTTGCATCTTCTTTAGCACTCAGGCTTTGTTGCTGTGCTCATCCAAGCAGCTCCCACCCACCTCCCCAGAGCTGGATCCAATCTCCCAGGGCCCCCAGAGAAAAGGATTCTACACGACCGGGGATTTACGTCAATGAGATGTGTCCCTGTAAATGAGGGCAGAATTAAAAATTAGGCTTAGCTTGTCTTTGCACACATCTTATGGAATATTTTCTAAAGGATAAAGTGTACAAAGACCAGCTCCTCTTTGTGTTTCTCTTTTTTTGTGTTTTTTTGTGTTTTTTGGGTTTTTTTTTTTTGTTTTGCAAGCAGATGAGAAAAAAAGATGCAAGAGCAGCAAAACAAAACACTTCATTAACTTCTGGACAGCTTTCCCCCCGCCCTTTCTTACCCCTTCTGTTTTTCAAAACAGGGATTAATAAACAGAAAAGAAAATACCAGTGTAACAACTGTAAGTGCAAGGTAAAGGTTCAGTCTGTTTATTTTTCTCAGTGAATTCCTGGGCTTTGTTTAAATCAATTCGCTTTTCCCTTGGTACTTCAGTACATAGTAGAGTAGATTTAAATATATATATATATATAAAACATATAAAACCTGCTCCCTTTGAGTTGGGGTTTTGTGTCAGCAAAAGGGCTTGAGAGCAAGAGAAATGAAGACAATGAGTCACAGAATCACAGAATTATTAGGGTTGGACAGGTTCTCCAAGAACATCAAGTCCTACCTTCAACCAATTGCCATCATTCCCACTAAGCCATATGGTGAAATGCCAGGTCTACTCAGTTCTGAAACACTTCCAAGGATGGTGACTGGTGAAGCCAGTTCCATGCTTAACCACTCCTTCACTGAAGAAATTTTTCATATTTTACCTGAACCTGGAGATCACCACCCAAATGTCGCAAAGGTTGCAATGACCAAGGCAGCAATGAGGAGAGAAAAGCACAACCTCCATGACTGGGTTGTGTCTCACCGTTTATTTGGTTGAGCACCAGAGAAATGATTCCCAGCTGACCAGGAATTGGATTTGGACCTCTTTGCCTCCCTGAATTTCACAGGGAAAATATCCATAATTTTTTTCCCTTTCTGTTGGCATTCGGTGTATGTGGGCTCCTCTCCTTACCCCTCCAAAAGACCCCAGTGGATTCTGACCCAGCCTCCTGCACCTAATTCCTCTCCCTCCTTTCCCATGGGAAAACTCTCAAACTATTTGAACAGTGCTGGATAATTTTCCATGGGAAATCTGCCCACTCAGCAGCCCAGCAAATCCATTGCAGGATGGAATTCGCCATTCCCTGTGTTATTTCCTTCTTCCATCCATGCTGGATGGAAATCCATGCCTCCTTAAGGGTTAACGCTCATCCTTCTCTCTCCTTTCTGTTGGAGCTGGCTCATTCCACGAGGTTTTTGCTTTAATGAGCCCTCTCTAACTCTGCACTGAAACTGGGGATCTCAGGTCTCATTAGTCTGGCTAATTAACCATTCTCCTCTCTCTGTCTGAGGTTCATCTAAGTACAGAGAACCTTGAGAAAATAACAATTGCATTACCATGCAAACTCTTTGGAAAAAGGGAGCCAAGTCCCTGATGGAAAATAGGAGAAGCTTTTAAGTGTGTGGGCAGGACTGAATTCCACGGTGATGCAGGAATTGCAAAAGCCGCCCCTCTCCACTTCCTAAAACTGGTGCTTTAAAAAAAGGATAAACCCCAGCGTGCTTGGAACTTGCATCAGCCTGGAGCTGGTGAGGAGAGCTGATCCTGATGGGAGATGTTAAAAAAACATAAGCAGGAAAGTAAAACTTTATAGTCCAAGACAGTGCTCAGTTAATCCCTGGATTTTTCTTGGGTGACAAGAACATTTCCATCCAACCAGTCACTCCAGAATTCCTTCATGGTCTTGGGGAGCAATACAATGGAGGCAGAACAGAACCTCAAAAACAACTGGAGCACCACACCTGGCGTGGGGAGATCTCATCACACTCCACAGCTCCCTGGAAGGAGGTTGTGGTGACGTGGGATCAGTCTCTTCTCCCAGGGAACAAGGGATAGGACAAGAGGAAATGGCCTCAAGTCTCACCAGAAAGGGTTCACATTGGATAATAGAGATTTTTTTCCTATGAAAGGTTTGTAAATCATTGGAATAGGGCAGGGGTGGGATCACCTGGAACCTGGAATTGTTTAAAAACTTGTGGATGTGGCATTTAAGGACATGAGTTAGTGGTGGTGACAGTTGAAGGTTGAACTTGATGACCTTGAAGGCCTTTTCCAACCATAATGATTCCATGATTCTCCTCTATGATTCCATGAGCTGATCCTACAATCAATCCTCACACCCTGAAACCCCACAACTTTCATGTTCAGCCAAAAAAATAGGAATAGAATTTAATTTAAGGCTCTGGGGTGATCTTATTGTGGCTTTTTGGTACCTCAAGGGGCTCCAGGAGAGCTGGAGAGGAATTTTGGGAACAGGGAACAGCTTTCTACTGCAGAGGGCAGGGATAGATGGGATATTGGGAAGGAATTCTTCCCTGGGAGGGTTGTGAGGCCCTGGCACAGGTTTCCCAGAGGAGCTGTGGCTGCCCCATCCCTGGAAGTGTCCACGGACAGCTTGGATGGAGCTTAGAATAACAAATATTTTCCTTTTTTTCCCAGGCTTCTTTACATTTGAGGGGCCTTTAAAAAGTTGTCTTTAGAAATACAAAAATATGTCTGAATTCTTGTGGCCTCTCATGTGAACGATGCTATTTACGTAATTCCAAGCTTTTTGAAGGAAAGATCATATGGGCTTTTGTCCACTGGGGCTCCTTTTGTTGTGTAATATCCCATGGCCATGTGGAATAGGGGTTAAATGATCTTTTTAAGCTCTCCTATGTCCTTTTTTTGATGCAGATTATTCAAAAAAAAGATGAAATAACTTGATATTACCTGTTGTGTGCCAGGATGGGTTTGATTTTAAAGGAAAGGAGAGGATAATAATATGGAAAATAGCAAAGTGAACCAGGAAAAAGCACAGTTCCAGCCCTTGCACTTCTCTTCCTTAGAGTTTGTGCCTGTTGGGACCTGCTGGTGACTGCTCCCAATTATCCCAACAGCTTCCATTCCCTTGGCTGAAGATCTTGATTCTAAGATCAAGAAAATAAGTTTTTCCTTCAAAAAAGCCCAGGATCTGCCTGTATTCCCACTGTGATCCCAGCATGGTGGTTAATCCCTGAAAACCAAACATGTCCAAGGGAGATGAGATGGGAAAAAAACAACACTATCCCGGAGACCTTCCTCTGGAGCCAGGGAGACTCTCCTGCAGCTTTGGGAAGCACAGGATCAGTTCTGGGGACTGAACACCATCATTTCCCACTTCCCTGAGTTATCCCAAATGGATGCTCTGCCCTGGGAAGTGCATCCCTGCAGGATGTGTGCCCCCAGCCACACAGAGCCCTGAATCCTGAGGAATCAGAAGGAAAAAGGAACCTTCTGCTCCACAATAAAGTCTCCCAAGGGTTGTTAGCAAGAGTTTCAGTGCCTGGCACGTTTGTGCCAGGATTTGCATTAAAGGAAACAAAATTCCCAAGTATTTTCTGGAGGATGTGAAAGATAATCTGAGTTTTGCAGTCCTCCAGGTGTGACTCAGCACTGCTTTTGGGTTAATGTGAGGGCAGTTTAATATTTCCCAGGTAACAGCCCTTAAATATTTTGTCGCTGATGTTTGCCGTGAAAGTCACTGTCCTGGAGCTTTTCTTTCTGGGTTACCTCCAAATTTCTGCTTCAGAAAAATAGATGGACAGATAGGCTGAAAATCACTGCTGCAAGTGCCAGAGGAAGAGACAGGTTCATGGAGACATTTAATTATCAGAGAACTGAGTACCAGAGAATTGAATTATTTAGATTGAAAAAGACCTTTAAGACCATCAAGGTCAAGCTGTGACTGATCCCTACCTTGTCACCAGCCCAGAACACTGAGTGCCGTGTCCAGGCCTTCCTTGGACACCTCCAGGAATGAGGACTCCAAACCTCCCCAGGCAGCCTCTTTCAATGCTTGACAGCCCTTTCCATGAAGAAATTCCTCCTGATGCCCAGCCTGAATGCAATTTGAGTCCATTTCCTCTCATCCTGTCCCTCGTTCCCTGCGAGCAGAGCCTGATTCCCACCTGGCTGCACCTTCCTGGCAGGGAGTTGTGGAGAGTGAGATCCCTCCTGAGCCTCCTTTTCTCCAGGCTGAGCCCCCCCAGCTCCCTCAGCCTGTCCTGGTGCTCCAGAACATTCCCCAGCTCCGTTTCCTTCTCTGGATGTGCTCCAGCCCCTCAATGTCCTTCCTGCCATGAGGGGCCAGAACTGGACACAGCACTCAAGGTGCTTCAGCAGTGCCCAGCACAGAGGGACAATCCCTGCCCTGATCCCCTGGCATTCCCTTTGATTGATTCCTTGTGGTTCCCTTACTTTTCACTACACCAGGGACCAGGTACTCTCTGCAGCTTCACTGAATTCTGTCACATTTAAAATAAATTAAAAAAAAAAAAATCCTTTTAAAAATAATTATTTTCCCAAAAGAGACATGCAAGACAAATTTTTAGAAACACAGGAACACAGCAGAAACCAGGCATGATGCCATATCCTGAATTCTCCTCTCTTTTCCACACACCTGGCGCATTTTAGAGGATTGCAGCTTTCCTCGCGCGGGGTGATGACATTCCTTGCGTCACTGTGATGACATTTTGAGCTAAAAATCCCTCGAGCTGGGGTTCACTCCTCCAGGTTTTGCATCAGAATTGCTCCCTCCCAGCTACTGAAATTATCAACACCTCTGTCATTCCTCAGGAGGGTGGATTTGTGCTTCATTTGTACACACTTCACTCTGTGCTGACAGATGTCTTTGGCTCCTTGGAGAATGTCTTTATGAAAAATGTCAGTGATATCAAAATAAGCCACAGGGATTTATTCACATGTTATCACTAGAAAAGATATTCCTCCTATGTCTTTTATTACCTGCCTTACAGTAGCAATAATTTTCATGTTCGCTTCCATTTAAACATTGATTTTTGGTGATTGGGCTGTGCAGCTGCACAGGACACGGAGAACAGATAAGAACCTTCAGATGGGGTGGGCAGTCTTCACAGGTGATCTCTATGTTAATAATTAAAAGGTCAAACCTACTGAGAGTGGAATCATGGAATGGTTTGGGTTGGAAGGGACCTTAAAGCCCATTTTCTTCCACCCCCTGCCAGGGGTGGAATGTCCCCATGGGCAGGGACATCTCCCACTATCCCAGGTTGCTCCAAGCCCTGTCCAACCTGGTGTTGAACATTCCCAGGGATGGGGCAGCCACAGCTTCTCTGGGCAGCAATTCCAGTGTTTCACAACCCTCTGAGTCAAGAATTCCATCTTCACGGCTCAGCTGTCTTTTGTCAGGGTCTGGACACAGCACAAGCCAGGGGCTCTTCCCAGCAGGTGCAATGAGCAGTGTTCCCTCTTCCATGGGGATGGGGGTGAGAGATCACACCCCTGGATGTGATCCATGCTGTATCAGGAGGTCCTGGAGCCAAAAAAATCCCCCAAATGTGTTTTATTTATTCATCCTAATGTAATGTGTGCATTTTTTAGGGATGGGTTTGCTACAGTCTCCTGTCAAGTCTGCTGTTTCTTTTTAATTTCTCTTCATGATGCTCAAGGCCGTGGTGCCCGTTTGTTCAAAAATGGAACCCAAAATCATGGAAATGACGCCTTCCCTCTTTATTCCAGCAAGATTTCTCCTTGAAAGAAACAGAGAGGCTCTTTACAGGAGCCTGGAGTGACTGGATAAGGGGGAATGGCTTCAAACTGGCAGAGAGTAGGTTTGGATGGGATTTTGGGAAGAAATTCTACCCTGTGAGGGTGGTGAGGCCCTGGCACAGGTTTCCCAGAGAAGCTGTGGCTGCCCCATCCCTGGAAGTGTCCAAGGCCAGGCTGGACGGGGTTTGGAGCAATCTGGGATAGTGGAAAGTGGAAAGGGGATGGAAAGAGATGATCTTTGAGGTCCCTCCCCATCCAAACCATTCCATGATTCTCTGAAATGCACCAGTCCTCCCACTTCAGAATCCTAGAAGGAAAATAAAAAAAGAAAAAAGGCAACCTTTGGAACTTCGTTGAGGAGAAAAATCCTGATTCTGTAATAACAGTGATGGTATTGCACCAAATTCCATAAATAATGTCTTTCAAGGTTTATTGCTCAGACGTCTAAAAGGAGAAGATAAAATTGAAATGTTCACATTACAGATGTTGCACAAAGAACGACTTTTCCTGTCTAACGTTAATAGGAAAATAAGATATATTTATGTTCATACATCACCAGTTTTGAACAGAATATATTATTATGCTAAAAATGCCATAAAAATAGCGCAGAACACTTGGACTGGCAGTCATCCTTACCAAAAATAACATCGTAGAGCTTGGTTCTTAAACACACTATCTACAAGACTGTGAGAAATGGGAAAGGGTCAGAGTTAAGGTGACTGCACCTGGGTTAATTCCACAATTTTAATGCAACATCTGGCTTCCAGGACTCCCTGTTTATCTCAGTTCTTCACCCTTCAGAAATTATAATCTCTAAGATGATCTTGAGGAGATGACTCAGAAGCTGAAATCAGTGGGTAAAATCCTGCATCTACTGAAAATAAATGGCAAAACACACACTGCCCTTAAAAAAAGGCAAGTTTTCTGCCTTAAAGTGTTTTAAACTTGTTGGAAGACACAGTCTGAACTTGTCTCCTATGGAAATTGTGCTGGAAGGCAGGTTCCTGGACGGTCTGAAAACAATTAAGAATTGTAGTAGCAGAGATTGGATTGTGTTAGAAGGGACTTTAAGGATAAATCAGTTCCAATCCCGATTTTTTGTTTGTTCCTATCTAGAGATGAATGATCCAGCCTGGATCTCTGGGACTGCAGATGATAAACCTGTTTAAAATCCTGTGCATGGGCAGGAAGGACCATCCCACGTCTGATGTCCTTCCCATGACCCCACAAAGCAGGGCAGGGAGTCAGGGGGTGAATTTCACAGCAAAGTCAAATCCTACACCATGGACCAAAACGGATAAAGGGTGAGCCAGCCCCCAGGTGACAGCAGGGCCAACATCAAAAGTCTAATCCCTTCCCAAACCTTGCAGGAAAATGGGAGATAAGAAGAGGATTTGTTTAAAGGAAAAGCTCTCAGAGTTCAACCAAGGCTCCTCCAGCATCTGGATCTTGCTGCCCTCCCTCGCTTTCCAAAAGGCTCCAATTCCACTCCAATGCTGCAAACTTTGTGCTCTTGTCTGTCACCAAAACCTTGCAAGGGCATCCAGAGGAGAAATTCCCTCCTGTGCCGCTGGCACTCGAGGAGGAGCAGAGGCACAGATCCAGAGCAGCCTCTGGATGATGTTTGAGAGCACAGCCGTGTCCTGGGGTTCCGAGAGCACATCTGGGGCGCCCTGGTGTGACGAGGGCTGTCAGCTGCTGTCCCAGGAAATGGGACAAAACCTGGATTTACCGAGGCTCTGAAGGCACAGCAAAACCTGGGGGCTCTCACCCGGGTGTCACTCCGACTTTGAGAGCAATGTGGTGATTTTTGGGCCGAGGGAGGTGTTAATTAAACCCACGCTGACTCCTGCTAAAGCCTCAGCAAGGTACAGGCAGGTGAGAGTCTGTTCAAGGGCATTTGCTTCTCTCATTATTTACACAACTCATTGTTTTTAAAGTCACTCTGTTGGCTCATTGGGATTTTTGGTTTGGGGTTGTTTTTCTTTCCCAAATTATTTCTGTCAAAAGATAATTTATGCAGTGAAGCTTGTAAGAGGAAGCCACACTTCCTGCTGAGAAACCTTTTCTGAGGCTGGCTGCAGACAGGATTTTCACCCTCCAAAACTCTGGGACAGCAGTTTGGACAGAGAAGAAAATGCTGTTTTGCTGTTTGCTGTGTCAGGGGAAGCCCTCCAGGTCATGGTTTACAGGAGATACACAGGGAATTGGGAGAAAACTCCTAATTTTCTGCTCTTGCGCTGCTGCAAAAAGAGGGTCAGGAAGCACAAAAGGATTTAAGAGGAATTTATCTTCATTCCTGATACAAAAAAAAAAAAAAAAAAAAAAAAAAAAAAAAAAAGAGAAGAGTGGGAAATAGGCTTGCATTAAAAAATGAGTATTTTGTCTATTGTATCAATATTACTATTGTAATTTTATTAATATTATTAACAAGACCAAGTGTTGGTGCTGCTCCAGGGTCAATCCCAGCATCAATCCAGGCAGGGATGAGCAGATGGAGCAGCCCTGGGGACGAGGATTTGAATTGCTGTTGGGTGAGAGGCTGGACATGACCCAGCCATGTGTGCTCCAGCGCCAGAAATCCAAACCTGTTCATCCCACAGTTTGGGCAGCAGGAGAGGGGGGAATTCTGTCCCTCTGCCCCTCCCAGGTGAGACCCCACCTGCAGAGCTGCCCCAGCCCTGGGGCCCAGCACAGGAGGGACCTGGAGCTGCTGGAGTGAGTCCAGAGGAGGCACCAGGATGATCAGAGGGATGGGGCAGCTCTGCTGTGAGGAAACTCCAGGAGAGTCAGGATTGCTCAGCCCAAAAAATAGAAGCTTTGTGTTGATCTAGTTATGGCCTTCCAGGACCTGAAAGAGACGATAAGGAAGATGGAGAGGGATTATTTACAAGAGCATGGAGTGCCAAGATGAGGGGGAATAGCTTCAAACTGACAGAAAATAGGTTTAGATCAGACATTAGGAAAAAAACTCTTCCCTGTGAGGGTGGGGAGGCCCCAGCACAGGTTTCCCAGAGAAGCTGTGGCTGTACCATCCCTGGAAGTGTCCAAGGCCAGGATGGAGAGGCCTTGGAGTGATCTGGGATAGAAGAAAGTGTTGGAACTGGATGATTTTAAGATCCCTTCCAACCCAGGCCATTCCATGATTCTGTCATATAGATATAGATAGATGTAGCTATAGATACTGATCTATATGGAATAGATAGAGATGCACACAGAGATCTTAAATTATGTGCTGTGAAAGTTCTTAGTCACACCACCCTGGCACTGAGCTGTTCACACCAGGAATTGTGTGACAGATAATTTCCTTCATGCAAGAAGGGGATTTTGACCCACAGGGAATGGCCCAACCTGCTGCCACACCACAGAGACATCAAAATAACCCTGGGATTTCCACCTTTGTCCCCAGATTCAGCAAGGACTGTCTCAGGATTTAATGTATCTCTGTTGGAGAGATGAATATTTCTTTGAGAAAGTCCAGAGGAGGCCACAGAGATGCTCCAGGGGATGAAGCCTTTCGGCTCTGGAGACAGGCTGGGAGAGCTGGGAATATCAAGCCTGGTGAGGAGAAGGCTCCAGGGAGACCTTGGAGCCCCTTCCAGTCCCTAAAGGGCTCCAGGAGAGCTGGAGAGGGACTTGGGACAAGGGATGGAGTGACAGGAATAAGGAGAACAACTTTAAACTTGCAGAGGATGGTTTAGATGGGATATTGGGAAGGAATTCTTCAGTGAGAGGGTGGTGAGGCTCCACCACAGGTTTTCCAGAGCAGCTGTGGCTGCTCCATCCCTGGAAGTGTCCAAGGCCAAATTGGATGGAGCAACCTGGGATACTGGAAGGTGTCCCTGCCCATGGAACGGGATGATCTTCCAGCCCAAACTGTTCCACATTTCTAGGAAATTTAGAGAAGTGAAAGGGAAGAAGTGGTGTAGAAATATGAAAATATTCTGGTACTCCAGCCTTGTTCTCTCTGTAGGAGAAATAAAGCACAGGACAAAGGGGACCTGAGTTGTGTCTTGGGGGAAGGCACAGGTTGGCCTCTGAGGGATGCACAAAATGCAGAGCTGTTGGGAACTGGATGCACTTCCAGCATGGATTGCTTGGGGAGCTGAGCTCCCTCTTCTCTCTTCACTAATGTCCCTGTAGAGAACTGATAAGAAACTTGTTCCTGATAAGGGGAAGGATTAGGAAGGGAATCTCTGGAGGAGAGAAACCCATCAGCTCATTTTTAGACCTCCAGAAAAATTGGCCTCAGAGCACTTCCAGAGACACCTTGCCTGGCAAATTTGCCTTCCTTCTCTACAGGAAAGCCCAAATTTTGGTATTTTAGGGAGCCACTGTGAATGTGAGCTCCTTTTTTGGAAGGGATTTTAGATTCCCATCACCAGCTCTGTGATTAAGTGGCACTCATTAACCCCTGCTGCTTTCAGGTCACAGATGCAAAGCAATTTAAACCTGACTTTGCAGTTTGCTACCTGGAATCTAGCAAAAGTTGGGAAACAGCTAAATTAAGGAGCTTTGTTCATGAGTATTCAGCACTCAAATATGCAGCAGACAGTGTTGAGAGATGTGAAAGGAATTAAAACTGATTTTTCTTTTTAGCCTGTTTAGAAATCTTTGGTTGAGTCCCATCATCATTTGGCAGAGGAATTCCTCACGGATCTTTATTCATCCTGATTATTTTGTTCTGTGCTCTGTAGGGTTTATTTTTCCCCCTTAATGCAAGGCAAATTTTATGCTTGAAATCAAGAATGACCATTTTCACCTTCCATAAAGTGAGAGGTTAATTGTCCACCCAAGGAGAAAGGCTCTAATGACTACTGCCCATTAAAAACGTCAGGAATATTCTGCTGTGCACTTTCTCTTTTGGAATAAACCCTGTAGGGAAAATGGAGTCCACAGTGTGTCATTTTATAGTACAATTCCATCCCATTTTCCATTCATTTCTCGCTAACTCTGCACCGTAGTCAAACAAGTCATGTCTGCATTTTATTCCTCTGGCAAATCATCCAAAAACAAGTGGAGACTTTCCCTGCTCCAGCTTGGCAGGTGTTGTTTGAAAGTTTTTCTGCCTGGATAGCAGGGAAAGGTGTTCTGCTGTGACAGATGCAGCCAAAGGAGCAATTTACCGCTTGTCCTCAGATCCAGACAGATGTGAGTCAGCTTTAGTCTGGAATTCTGCCATGAATCTGTTGGAGAAGCCGAGGTCTGTGTCCATGGCTTTATACCCCACACAGTGCCAATATTACATAATACTTTTTTTTCCATTTAGAAACTAGGAAAAGAGGTCCAGTTTCAGGCATCTTCTGCTCTGTAGAATAGAAGGATGTGACAAATATCAAGGAATTTATCTGCCTGAGAGGATCATTCCTACTCAGTCTTCATCTTAGAGGTGGAAAGTTTAGATGCAAGGAATATTCCTGATCCACAAAGTTCTTTGCCATCTGTTTGAAGATTCTTCTCTTCTACTCCACCCTCAGGAGACCTCACCCAAAGCACAGAATCCAGCTCTGGGGTTCAACATCAGAGGGATGTGGAGCAGCTGGAACAGATCCAGGAGAGACCACGGAGATGCTCCAAGGGATGGAGTCCCTCTTCTCTGGAACCAGGCTGGGAGAGCTGGGAATGTCCAGCCTGGAAAACAGAAGGCTCCAGGGAGAACTTCCAGTGCCTGAAGGGTCTCCAAGAGAGCTGGAGAGGGACTTTGGATAAGAGATGGAATATCAGGACGCAGGGAATGGCTTCCCATTGCCAGAGGGAAGGGATAGATGGGATATTGAGGAGGAATTCCACCCTGTGAGGAGGCCCTGGCACAGATTTCCCAGAGAAGCTGTGGCTGCCCCATCCCTGGAAGTGTCCAAGGTCAGGTTGGATGGAGCTTGGAACAACCTGGGATAGTGAAAGGTGTCCCTGCCCACAGCAGGGGTTGGAATGAGATAATCTTAAATTGTCTTTCAGCCCAAGCCATTCCATGGTTTCATGTTTTCTTAACAAGTCTCTGGAACAAATCAGTGCAGGGACTGTTCTCTGTCTCTGAGGTGAATCTGCCCAAACAAACCAGGTCCACATTAAATAACATTTTTCCTTGATTCCCCTGTAAGACTCCACCAGTTCTGGTTGATTTTTACACACAATAATAATCCAGGTGCACGTGTCCCAAGCACCTGATCCCAATTGTCTGATTGAAGGAAGGTAAACAATAACAAAGAATAACAATAATAAAGAATAACAAAGTCTTTATTTTTCCATTTATTATTTAATTCTGGGTCTCAGTTATTAATTGGGATGTCAATAACACACTCCAGAGTGTGGGAAATGCTGAGGAGTCTGAGAATGCAAGGTGAGAGTTGAGAGCTTGATGTTTCCTGTTTATAAGGAATATCTGTGGTCCCTCAGCAGGGATGGCAAAGGCTGGTGGAGAGGAAGCTCCCCAGGTTTATTCCTCTCTTTGCCAGCATGTCCTGGAGTAGACAATTCCATGATTTTCTGCAAAGACAGCTCCTTTGTCCAGCCTTTGGAGCAGTGCCAAGGAGAAGCCCTGCAGACATTTTGGTGCTCTGTTCTGCTGCAGGAGAAATTTTTGTGTTTCCACAGTGCTCAGCACAGCAGGGCTTTGATCCATGGTTACACACCCAGGCTCTGGAATAAACGGGGAATATCCAAGTGCGACTTGTATTTTATCGTGGATGACCCCTGTGACCAAAAACTACACCCAGACTTACGGCACAAAGGTAATTCCTCTGGCACAAAGTGTCCATTTCCTGACACAACACACAGGGAAGATGTGAAATTCTTCCCAGAGGATACTGTGTCCACTTAAAGCGGTTAAAAAGGGGATAAATTCCTGGGGGAGGAAGGGAGGAGCTATTTATACAGGAATATACAACACAAAAATCCCGTGTCTGTGCCCAAAGGCCCTGGACCACCATGTCCTGACATAGGACAAGAACTCTAGGGGAATATATCACTCCATCCACATCTCTGGAAGTGTTCAAGGCCAGGCTGGATGGGCTTGGAGCAACCTGATCCAGGGGAAGGTGTCCCTGCCCATGGCAGGAGGTTGGAACTGGATGATATTGAAGGCCCCTTCCATCCCAAACCATTTTGGGATTCAATGACACTCACCCTGTTATAGCTTTTCTTATGCACATTCTCTTATTACTGTGAGTATTTGATGTCAGTTTACAGTTTATCCTGACCCTGTCCAGGTGTTCTCATCTAAATCCCCATGGTCACTCCTGACTTGCAGACGACACAGATCAAACCAACAGCCAGATTTTCCCATCTCTGGTTTTCCAGAGGGTTTGGGATTGTCTCCCCATGCAGACAATGACTCTCAACTCTTTGTAGAGCCTGGTAATCTGAATTAAAATTCTGGAGAACAGCTCTGGTTTATGGGGGATCACAACACACCTTTTTTATCAAATGAAACAAAGAAGCCAAGATAAATATGTAGACTCAGGAGGCGTCTTCAAAAATTGTTTTTGTGTCTGTAGGTGCTTTAATTCCTTTGATATCCCAGTGCTTTGATGTCAAAGAATTGACAAATCCTTTTGCTTTCTGGCCTTGCCCTAATCATTAGGTCTGCCAAGAGGGATTCCCTTGGGATGGATCCAGAGAAACAGGGGGAGGGGGTGGGAGATGAAGGTTTTCATATCAAATTTGTGAAATCCCAGTGCTGGGATTTGGAATGGGCTCTTCCCTCTCTCAGATGTCTTGAACACCTAGCCACACAATTTTTACTACATTAAACCCATCATTAACGTGGATTTTTGATGGGCAGGTCTGAACAGAAAGGGCCTGAACAAAAACCTCACAATGAATTCCACCCTCAGCCCAAGTTTTGGAGCAACATGGAGTGAGCAGAAACACCAGGAAAGGGAATGTCCCTGTAAGAAGCCCCAGATGTGCTGGGTGAGGCTCTCCCTGATATTTTTTAAGCTCACATGTGGACACACAGATCTCCTGGAAGGTTGCAGTGACTCGGGGAGAGGCCACCATGGGGAGCAGTAACTGGGGAGAGCACAAGGGAAATTAGAGGCAATGGGATTGGAAAAAATTAAAATTTTCTGGTAATTCACCCTGAAACACTTAAAATGGAAATGTTTTATCCTGGATCTATGGAGATCTAAATTCAAGCATTACTCTCTGAGAATGTATAAACCAGGTTTAGGGTTCTTTTTCCGTTTCTTTTTATTTCAAGATGCCCAAGTAGATATTGTGGCACCCTCAAATCATTGTGACAACCCTTTTGGTGAAGAAATTTTTCCTGATATCCAACTAAACCTCCCTGGCACAACTTGAGGCCATTTCCTCCTGTCCTGTTACTTGTTATTTTGGAGAAGAGACCATACAACCTCATTTCAGGGAGTTGTACAGAGCAAGAAGGTCCCCCCTGAGCCTCCTTTTCTCCAGGCTGAGCCCACCCAGCTCCCTCAGCCCTTCCTGGTGCTCCAGACCCTTCCCAGCTTCTTTGCATTTTCTGGACATGCTCCAGCCCCTCAATTTCTTCCTTTTTGAAATTCTATCACTGTCACTTTATCTTCATCTTGCTTCCAGCCCCAAATCCCTGAAGACAAAACAAACACGACCTCATCCAGTGACTGCTGATGAGCAGGAGAGCTTTAACTGGGATTCCTTGTGGTGCCTCTCTGGTTTTCCTCTTTTTTTTTTATTTTTTTTGGTTTTTTTGGGGGGGTTTGTTTGGGTTTGTTTTGGTTTTTTTTTTGTTGTTGCTGTCTCTTCCCTCTTGTCCTGCACCCACTCTGTGGCACTTTGAGAGATGGAACCTCATCACTCTGTGTTGGTACCACCTCCAGGTCCTCTCCTGGAACGGTTCAATCCTGTCCCAGCAGCTGCCACCGTGCTGCCAGAGCAGCCAAGCCTCTCCTGCAGAGCACGGTGTCCTGGTTTAGGGCAAATTTGGGAGAAAACCTCCAGTGGGGCTCCCCCCGGGAAGCAAACCCACGTGGGCCTTTTCTCCCACCCCCCAACCGGTTTGGGAAAAGATTTCTCTGAGAGAAGTGGAAAAATCCTGTTTATTTCACAGGCACAGCACAAAAATGAACGATATCAAATTACAAAGCCTCTCGCCGTTCAGAAGAGATGACAAACTTCAGAGGGTCTTTTTCCTGTGGGTGTTGGCTCTGTTATCAGTCCCTCTGGTGCTGGAAAATGCCGCTGCCCAGGCTGGGCTCCCGCTAGTCCACGGGTGCCAGCTCCCGGTGCTCCCCTGAGTCCCCAGTCCAGAGCAGGTTCAATTCGTTTCAGAAAAAGGGAAAGAAAACAGTCCAGGAAGACCTCTCTGCTCCGGCTAGCTGGAAAAGCCAAGGCGATCTGTGTCTTGTTGTCTGTCTGTTCTGTAGTCAAAACTCCCGATGCGGGGGGAGCAAGTACAGTCTCTGATAACAGACTCGGTGCTTCTTTTCCACTCACTTTTACTCTTAGATGGAATTTTAAGAATACAGAACCTGTCTCTGGGTTAGGTGGACGAATGGGGATACAATTTAACATCATAATCAACCCAGGACACACGGTGATCCCAGATCCCCATCCACGTGGATCACACAGGTTTGGAGTCCTTCTCCAGGAGATCCCATCTGTTGCTGGCACCGTGAGAAGGAGCAGGGCTCTGCTCCTCATCTCAGCCCCTCTCTGGGGGTGCAAAATTATCCTCTCACAGATGCAGCAAACTCCACGAGGAGCCAGGAACACTCCAGGCTATGAACCTAAAAATGACTTTAAAATGGTCCTGTGACTCAAACTCAGTGCTGGGAAAGGAGGAGGGATGCGGAGAGAATCTTTTTTCTCTATATTTTAACAGTCCCAGTTTAGTCAGTGATTTTATATAAGTTAAATATCACTATTACTAAATTAAGTAAGAGGTCGGAGATTAAATCTGTGTTTGCACTTGAGGACTATTTGATCATTTGTCTTTTGTGTTATTTTTAGTTTGGGCAGGATGGAAAGTAAAAATAAAAGTCAGTTGGACATGGATGACTGAAATTATAAGGGGAAAGTCCTTCCTGATCTGACCAGATCTGGTGCCTGACCAAACAAACCTTTTTCCATAGTCTTGAGAACACCAGGAGCCCATTTTTGATGACCCCATTCTCAACTTCATCTTCCCTTCCATGAAACCTGGCTTTCCCAGGCTTTCCCCTCAACATCACTTTTCTTTAAAAGGCAAGATCTGAGCAAATTGTCCTAAAAGTTCTTTGAAAATTCTTCTTCTATTATTATTATTATTATTATTATTATTATTATTATTATTATTGAGATTTTCTCTTTTTGTATGTGTTTAAATTTATGGAAATGCTCAAAGAAAGCTCTGCATAGACCCGTGGGATGGTTTATCTCAGAAGGGACCCTCAAGATCATCTCATTCCAACCTCACGCCATGGAAAGGGACACACTCCATTAGACCAGGTTGCTCTAAACCCAGCTCCAAGCCTGGCCTTGAAGATTATTCCTCAGGAATAACCAATAACCAATCCACTCTGGACGTTTTGGACATTTTTGCCTTTAAAAATAATGCAAAGGAGTAAAAGAAAATGTGTTAAGTGATTTAAAACCTTTATTTGGTTTAAATGGTTGCCATTTGTATCTCCTAGCAGAGCAACAGTGTGGAAGCAATTCCTGCTGCATCCCAGGAACAGGCAAACACCTCTTTGCTGTGAGTTATTTTAGGTGACATTCGATAAACACTCAGCAATCCATCAGATCCCTGTAATACACTGGTTTCTCAGCATAGGCTTTTTGGGAAAAATAATGAAAGAAAGGAGTATTTGGAGTGATTTGAATGTTTCCTGGCCCCCACTAAAGGGGGGATTAAATATCTTGGAAATATTCTTGCTTGACTTGCTGAGAGTTAAAACTCTTGGAATGACTCTGGGGTCTAAATATGAGTCCAAAGATACAATTTCAGCGAAGGTGATGATGTCTCCATCCATCTCTTTATTTCCAGGGATTTCCACCTCAGATGGTGAGGACACACTCACAGCATCAGCAGCAAGTCTAACTTGGTGCTTTCCCACCTCCCAGCCATGAAAACCTCTTCCACGTTGACTTGTGAAAATGTGACTGTGGATCCCATCCACAAGAGGAGGAGAGCCATGACCCAGCTGCAGCTCCTCTCCTGCCCAGGAGAGGATCCAAAGCTGGATCTACAGAGGAGCTGCACCTCTGGAATTTTGGATCTCAAGGTGAGGCAGTGCTCCTGACGCACTGAGAAACAGCTTGGCTTTGTAGAGAATCATAAAATCATGGAATGGTTGGGGTTGGAAGGGACTTTAACATCACCTCGTTCCACTCCTCTGCCATGGGCAGGGACACCTTCTACTAGACCAGGCTGCTCTGAGTCCTGTCCAAGCTGGCCTTGAACACCCCCAGAGATGGAACATCCACCATTCCTCTGGACAATCTGCTGCCCAACCTTCCACCCCAGCCAGCTCAGCCAGGAGCACTCACACTGCCAAAAATGAGAAGAGATGGTTCAATATAAACCCCCAGAAGTTACTCCCCTAAGTGACAAGTCCTGTTCCAGCCAGAATTTTGGGACAAAGGCCTCTTCTGAAGCAGAAATGTCTTTGTTCCAAGCGTGCTTTCCCTACTCCTCTGCCAGGATCAGCTCTCTCAGCATCATGGAAATGAGACAGCCTCCACTCTCTTTTCCTCTCTTCTTCTAAGGGTTTGGATAAAAATCTCTTCAGATAGATTTTGCATATCTCCTTCTCCAATAATATGGAAATCTGGAGCCTTGGAGCAGATAGAGATTCCTTAATAGTTGGGGAGCATTAGCAATGCTGGAAATATCCCACCAGGATTTTTAGAGTCCTCAGCTTTAACCACTGCCTGTGGTTCCATGCAAATTCCAAACCCTTAGCACAGCTCTGCCTTTTTCTGACACTTCCTGACAAGTATTTTTACAACAGAGGCACCTGGAAACATCAGCTGGGCTTGAGGCAAGGAGCTGTCAGGAGGAAAAAACCTTTCCCTTGGGATGATTGCATCCTGAACACAGCTGAGGAGTGTGGGTGTCGCTGTTTTCCGGGTGGGAGATGGAGGCAGGGAGGCTGCAGATGTCCTGCAGCAGCCCAGAGACGGCTGGAATGGGAGTGAACCCAACTCCAACCTGTCAGGGCCTGCATTAAAGGACATGGGACCAGCTGAGAGAGGGAGGAGATTCTTCTCCCCACTCTGGTGGTGCCCCACATGGAACACAGCATCCATCCCTGAGGTCTTCAACATCAGAGGGATCTGGAGCTGCTGGAGCAAGTCCAGAGGAGTCTCTGGAGATGCTCAGAGGGCTGGAGCCTGTCTGCTCTGGAGCCAGGCTGGGAGAGCTGGAAATGTCCAGCCTGGAGAAGAGAAAGCTCCAGGGAGACCTCAGAGCCCCTTCCAGTGCCTGAAGGGGCTCCAGAAGAGCTGGAGAGGGACTTGGGACAAGGGATTGAGGGACAGGACAAGAGGGAATGACTTTAAATTGACAAAAGACAAGGTTGAACTGAATATTAGGCAGAAGTTCTTGGCTGTGAGGGTGGTGAGGCCCTGGCACAGGTTACCCAGAGCAGCTGTGGCTGCCCCATCCCTGCAAGTGTCCAAGGCCAGGATGGATGGGGCTTGGAGCAACCTGGGATAGTGGAAAGCATCCCTGCTCACAGCAGGATCTTAGAACAAGATGATCTTTTGGATCTCTTCCAACACAAACTGGTTTCTATCTCTTACTGGGAACACAATGTTCAGCTGGCCCAGTGTCCAGGAACTGGAACTCTGTTTTTTCCCCACCATGAGGAACCCAGAGGGCTGTTGGAAAGTTTCTCTGGCTTAGTCTTCAGCTGTTGCCTTGAAATAAATGAGTGGCCCAAGACCAACATTAAACCCAGGACTTCCTTCACCTAGCAGTGAGGGCTGAGGGTGGCCTTCAGCTGGATTTCATTGTCGGTGGAGATAAGAGATACGAATTTTATCATTTTAGACTTGGCTTCTGATATGAGCCATGGACCTGGACTGGTCTGGGGCCGTCCCTGAGGTCCTTGGAGCAGCCAGAGCAGCTCAGATCTGAGGTACTCCGGGAAGGACCCCTTGTGGGGGGACAGGGTGGGCTGAGCATCCCGCTGGCAGTCCCACCCTCCCCCTGTGACATCACTGATGACACCCATCTGTTCCCTGAAAAGTTCTGCCATTTGCTGCTCCCCTTGGACTAGCCCTTGCCTTTTTCCATCCATCCCATACAAACACAACCCCCACGTTTTGCCAGAAGCTTTGACTCTCACCCAGATTTTTCCCTACCTCGTCAAAATTAAGGCTGACTCAGCTCCTGATCCTGCAGGAGTTTTCTCTGTCTCCCAGCCTCTCCCTCCGCTTTGCCTCCGAGCAGGTGACACAGGCAGCTTGTTCCAGGACCACGAGATCAGGCTGTTGACAAAATGTTTTATTCAGACAGTGACAGACACAGAAAGGCCGGGGGGTGTTGTTGGTTTTCAGGTGCAGCAGCCCTTTCGCTGCAGCTCTGAACACCTATTGTGTCTGCCAGACACCGAGCAAGCTCTCGCATGATCCCTCATCATGGAGATGCAAAGTGACTTGTCAGCTCCAGGGCGGCTCCTGACATCTGTTAGCAGAGCTCAGGAAGTTGGTGCTGGTTGCTGAGCCACAGGACTGCGTATCCAGCAAGGAATGACTGCTCCAAAGGCTCTGCATCTCCGGAAAATTGTCCCCACGGTCGCACTGTGCTGCTGGAGGAGAGCAGTTCCTTTAATTCTCGCAGGCTGGGAGAGTCAGGGATGTTCATCCTGGAGAAGAAAAGACTTCAGGAAGATCTTAGTGCCCTTTCCAGTGCTTAAAGGGGCTCCTAAAAAGCAGGGGAGGGACTTTGGATAAGGACATGCAGTGATAGGACAAGGGGAATGGCCTTAAGCTGAAGGAGGGTAGGTTTAGATTGGATACCAGGAAGGAATTCTTCCCTGTGAAGGGGGAGAGGCCCTGGCACAGGGGTCCCAGAGAAATTGTGGGTGTTCCATCCCTGGAAGTGTCCAAGGCCAGGTTGGATGGGGCTTGGAGCAACCTGGAATAGTGGAAGATGTCCCTGCCCATGGCAGGGATGTGGAATAATGTGTCTTTTAAGATCCCTTAAAATTCTTTAAGCCCAAAAAATTCTTAAAAAACATCCAGTTCCAGCTCTTTGCTATGGGCAGGGACACCTCCCATGAGACCAGGGTGCTCCTAACCCTGTCCAATCTGGCATTGAGCACTTCCAGTGTGGGGAAACTCAGGAAAAATTACCTGAAACAACACAATTTCACTCCATTGTCCACGAATAAACACATTCCCAGGGATCCCAGATGTATTCCCAAAGTTGTAACTTCTCTGAAACCAAGAGGATTTTGACACTCACAAGCTTCTAGCAACAGAAAAGAAAATGGGAATGAGTTCCTTGGGGACTGTGTTAGAACTGTATTAATTAGCACGGGAACAATTACACCTCTCTATCCACTGTGAGCTCCTGTTACAAGCAGATATTTTTTCTTGTAACATATTTTTCTTGGTTCTGTTGTAATGACAGAAATTTGCTGTCCTGCGGGCAGGTGTATTCAGAAGGATTTATTTCCAGTAGCGATCCCAAAGATCAGCTTCCCAGAAACTTCTTAATAAGTTCCTCAGCTCTTTATTAAGTAGGATTGATATTTTCCTGGGTTTATACTTTGCTGCCATCATCTGTGCTTTGCTCATACTGCATCCTGCTTCCCACAGCACAGACCAAATTGCTCTCCAAATTGTTTTCCCTGCTGCTAGAGAGGACATTATTGATTTATCACCTTTCTAGGACAGCACTGTCACGAATTCCACAGGGGATGGGAGCACCAGCATCTGCTTTGGCCAGTGCCCACCCCACGGATTGTCAGGGCACAGATGGGATCGGAGCTGGGAGGATCCTTCA
Organism: Parus major; assembly: GCF_001522545.3. Taxonomy (NCBI): domain Eukaryota; kingdom Metazoa; phylum Chordata; class Aves; order Passeriformes; family Paridae; genus Parus; species Parus major. The sequence goes on from NC_031769.1 coordinate 149,095,623, forward strand.
GAGCAGCTGTGGAAAATCCCCACGGACAAGATTTACCCACTGCCATCTCAATTATTCCACAGTGTGAACATTTTTCTAGCACAAAATTTCATGGAATAGCCCAGAGACAGCCAAAGTCAAACTCACTGCAAGGACAAGTCAGGGCAGGGCTCGTAGCTGTAAATTAATTGACTTCTGGCTGTTTCATTCATTAGTTCAGCCAGAGGATGTGCAGTGAGGAAGGCTTTGCTCTCTGTAGCACAGAAAGACTTCTCCCACCTCTCTTCTGATGGTTGCCTCAATAAAAGCCAGTGATTCATCCAGCCTCAGTGTGGGTTTTATCCATGTCACATCTGGGATGTAAAATCAGAACCAGGAGCAGCTGTCACTCAAGCAGTGACTCTGAACTTAAGGAGAATCCAGCTATGACTTATTGGTGTCAGAAACCATCAAAATTTCACAAGGACCAGTCCCAGCACTTTTTCTGGGGAGAAAAATGAGAGGCCTCTCAAAAAAAAATGAGTCCTAAGAAGCCCACATTTAAGGGAGCTGCTGAATTCAGAGCAGGACTTCATACAATGTTGTGCAAATAAAATGGAGAACCAAGCACAGGGAGAAAACAGCTGGATCCCCTTTTCCTGCAGCTCTTTCTTCCCAGTCATCAAAACTAAAATGGAATTCAGCAGAAAATTTAACAATATAAACCTCTTTGAAAGATCTCACAGGACAGCACAGCCATGGTACTGAGTCTGTGAGGAACCAATTTTCATCCTCTCCCAGTTATTGCTGAGGGAAGTTCATGGATGAAGATTAAATCTGGAGAGATCATTTATTTCTGGAGAAAACAAGGGAGGAAAAAACAATCTCTGGCCAATTCCCCTCTAAGCTCCTGCTGGGAGAGGAGTCCAAGGAAGGAAGAGAAAGGGAGAGGAAGAGGGAAATGAAAAAAGGAGAAGGAAGAGAAGGAAGAGCAGAAGGAGAAGGGGGAGGGAGAAGAAGAAAGGAAGGGGAGAGAGAAGGAGAAGGGAATGAGAGGGGAAAGGGGAAAAGGAAGGGGCAAGGTAGGGAAAAGGAAAAAGGGAGAGGAGAAAGAAAAAAGGAAAGGAGGAGAAGGAGAAGGAGAAGGAGAAGGAGAAGGAGAAGGAGAAGGAGAAGGAGAAGGAGAAGGAGAAGGAGAAGGAGAAGGAGAAGGA
>NC_031769.1:149097029-149128998 GCF_001522545.3 Parus major
AGGAGAGAGATGGCTTGACAAAAGTGACAGGATTTTGTTTCCTATTGCAACAGATTTTCTAGTGAGAGATAAAATACTTGAGTCCTCTTCTCTCCCTCCCTTCTTCACAACCAGGAATATTCTCCTTTCATCCCATTCCTTCAGTGTCTGATCCCTTGCCAGGGGCAAGTTCTCAGCCTTCACCTTTGCTCAAATGCCACCAGTCTGGCATCTTAAAAGTTCCCTCAGGACCCACTAATTTAACTAACGTACCTTCCCAGTACCTGATTTTTGCTCCAACACTGTTTAAATATGAAGCAATTATTTGTTATGAAAATTTGATAATGTTTTAATGCTCAAAAAATAAATCCCATCTGTTTGATTCTCCCCAAGAGGAAGAGGAAAAGATACATTAATAGAAATACATGGCATTTCTATGGGAAAAAATAACAGTATTTATGTAAGTAAGAGTAACCACATGAAATTGAAGATGACAAAAATGCAACAGAATAACATAAAAACCATCCTAGAATTCTATTTATAACTTGAATTGTGCCAGTGGGAATGCTGGGGTTGGAGTTTTTAGAAAGCAGCAGAAGAGCACCAGCTGTCCCTTATCCCAGGAAGTCAAAGATGCAAGAAAGATATTTGAGTGCCCACAAGCTGTGGGTAATGGATAGCTCAGGAAATCATGGAATCATGGAATGGTTTGATTGGAAGGGATCTGAAATCCATCACATTCCACCCCCATGCCATGGGCAGGGACAACTTTGAGCATCCCAGGTTGCTCCAAGCCCTGCCCAACCTGGCCTTGGAAACTTCCAGGGATGGGGAAGCCACAGCTTCTTTGAGCAAATTTTGCCAGGGCCTCACCACTCTCTCAAGGAAGATTTTTTTTTTCCCAATATCCCACCTATCCCTGCCCTCTGGCAGTGGGAAGCCATTCCCCCTTGCCCTGCCTCTCCATCCCTTGTCCAAAGTCCCTCTCCAGTTCACTGGGAGCCTCTTTAGACACTGGAAGGGGCTCTGAGGTCTCCCTGGAGTTTTCTCTTCTCCAGGCTGGACATTCCCAGCTCTCCCAGCCTGTCCCCACAGGCTTCAGCCCCCCTGAGAATCTTTCTTTCTCAAATTTACATCAGGCTGATCCTTTGTCCTCATTGTTGTTCTCTGGGACCCAAACCCTCAAGGTCACACCTGAAATTACCCCTTTTTTTTCTGAGTTTCCAAATCATTGTCTTGCCAGACTTTGGGTTCTGGCTCACTCACAGTCTGCAGTAATTTTGTCACAAGCAAAAAAGAAAATCTTTAAATTTTCTGTGAGATTAATCAGCTGATTATTTGTCTCTGCCACTGGTCCTGAATCTTTAAACTGGGAAGAAAGAAAAGAACCAAATTAAAATCCAAGAATCCTAAATCATTCATGGGATGGAGAGGCAGCGTTATGGGTTTGCAGGTGAAAAATCTCCCGAATTAATCAGCTTTGCCTTTCCTGCCACCAGCAATCCTGGCAGCCACGACCTTCAGAGCCAGGCAGTGACCTTGTTAAAGAGGACATGGTGACATTCCCCTCTTCCTAAGGGTCCCCTCACAGGGAAACCCAGGATTTCTTCTTGGCAAGGAGGGAAAAACCTTTCCGCCTATTTTGCGCACAGAAAAATTAATTTGGTTATTTTCTGTCACACTTGAAAGGGGGTTTCGCTCTTTTTAAAGGTTCCTCTCTTGGACCTCATCTCCTCTGATCCCTTGGCAAATAACCTTTCCTGGGTTTTTCCTTTTCCCATGCTCGATTTAACCAGCTGGTGTGAACCCATTTGTCAGCCTCTCCTGTCTCCCCTGCAATGTCTGAATGCAAATCAATAAATTATTCCAGTTCATTTCTCATGAAAGTAGCAGGCACCTCTCAGAGAACATCGTGTACAAGAGACAATCACGAGAGGCCAGAAGAACAGAAAAAAAAACCCCAAAAAACCAGAATTATTTTTCTTGAGGTCTGGGCTCAGGGAGGTGGCATGGGATAAACAGAGAAAGAATTCTGGATTGGTTTGGGTTGGAAAGGTCCTAAAAATCATCTAATTCCATCTCCTGCCATTTCATCTTTCTGCCATTTTCCACTATCCAGGTTACTTCAAGCCCCATCCAACCTGGCCTTGGGACACTTCCAGGGATGGGGCAGCCACAACTTCTCTGGGAATTCCATACCAGGGCCTCACCACCCTCCCAGGGAGGAATTTATTCCCAATTTCCCATCTAACTTGTTCCTCTTTCATTTTAAAACCATCCCACTTCCCTCTTCCATCACTCTCTCTCTGTTTTTTTATAATCCCCCTTTAATTTTAATTTAATTCCTTAATCCCAGGGAAAACTCATTCAGAAGAAATAAACCATGATGTGGATGGGAATAAAACCAGCAGCTTGGAAGTGATTTGGTTGAAAGTGGACCAGACATTCCAATTACTGGGAAATTCCAGAACTTACTGGGGTTTTTCATTTTGAAATTGAACAGCCCCTGAAATGCTGAAAACTTGGAACAAAGGCACCAGAGCAGCAAACTTAGCTGAAAGCAAAGGTTTGTTTCAGTGACATCAGAACACAATGGTTTTGCTTTTTTGAGGTTTATTTCTGTGTTGGGTTCTTTTTTTTTTTGGTTCTTAAAATAAATTTTTCAGATAAAAGAATGGGATAAATTCCAAACAGGCAATTTCAGATGAAGGACTGAAACATTCTGTCCTTTTCAACACTGTAAAGAAATTTTTCAATACCTGACATTTGTTGCTGAAAATGGTATTCTTTCTGTTGTTTGACTTTTACTGGAGCAGAATTTCACTCCTTCCCAAAGTCTGCTGAAGATTTTTTGCACCACACTAAAAATATGATCTCACTCTAACCTCCCACCTCTTTCCTTTGCTTTCTTGCACTTGACAGCTCCAAACTTTTGGAAAGTATTTGATGATCCAGGCTGGATTGGGCTCTGAGCAACCTGGTCTAGTAGAAGCTGTCTCTGCCCATGCCTGGGGGTGGGAAAAGATGATCTTTGAGGTCCCTTCCATCCTAAACCAGTCTGTGATTTTATGATTGATCCTGAAAAGACATTTTATTCATGGAGCACAGATCTCCACTGGTCTTTATCTGCTACTTCCCATCATGTCTGTGTACTCCCTGATCTGCATCATCTGCCTGCTTAAGGCAAATAAAAATTAAATTAAACCAGAAAATTCCTTTACCGAAAAGGGGGAAAAAAACCAAAAATATAAAAATAAAAAAAATTTAAAAAAAAATGGCAACTCTTAAAAACAGGAGCCATTGTGTTTTGAAGATAAAGCGTCAAGGTCAAAATTACCTCCCTATGATGGGGAGAGGATGCAGATTTAAAGAGGTGGTAAACGGAAACGCTGTATTTTCCCTAGGGGATACCCAGCAGTGGATGGTGATCCATAGAGCTTCCCTCAGCACTGGAGAGAGGCTGTCATTTCCAAGTGCAGAGCAGATCTCAGGACATCTGCAAGGAGGTCTTGCCTTGTTCGGGGTCGTGTGTTGAGTTATCACCCACCTCATCCCACCCCAGGTGCTGCCCACAAGGGGTGCAGGGACTCACGGAGGTCACCTGGGCTTCAGGAATTTGTTGGAGAGCGATTTTACACCAAGCTGAGCTGTGGCAGCGGAGCTCAGCCTGGGTTTAGGCAGCAGGGTGTTGTCCCAAGTCCCTGGGTGGTTTTTGCAGCCGTGGGGACAATCACCCAAGATTCACATGAAGCACTCTGGGCAAATTGCTTGAAAGAGGGGAGGTTTGGATGGGATCTTAGGAGGAAATTCCTGAGTGTGGGGAAACCTTGGGCCAGAGAAGCTGTGGCTGTCCCATCCCTGGAGGTGTCCAAGGCCAAGTTGGACCAGGCTTGGAGCAACCTGGGATAGTGGAAGGTTCCCTGCCCTTGGAAAGGGGTTGGGACTGGGTGGTCTTTAAAGGTCCCTTCCAATAAAAAACATTCCATGACTCTGACACCAACAGCAGGAATTTATTGAGGATGAGATCCACCAAGCCTGACCACCACTGGATTCCTCTTCACTGACTGTACTCAAAGGAGAACACCCAAATTAGGTGGCTGTGCTTGTCACTCTCTCCCCGATACCCAAGGTGCTCACAGCGCTACAAGGAGCAAAGCCTGGCTCCAAACTCCAGACTCAGAGGCTGACAAGTGAACTCTCTTCATAGGATCAGGGTCTTGACCAGTTATACCAGACCTTGCATAATTCACCAGATCCTCATGGGAACTGAAAGTTCAGATGACTCCTGGTGGCAAATCACAGAATCCCAGGATGTTTTGGGTCGCAAGGGACTTTTAATGATCATCCCATCCCAAGCCCCAACCGTGGGCCAACTTTCCACTAGAACAGGTTGCTCAGAGCCCTGTGAGTTTGCTTTGCTTTCCTTGTCTTGTTTTCTTCTCCAAAACTTCCAGTTTCCAAAAGGTCTGGTGAAGGGAAGGAGAAAAAATTTCCTTCAGTGAAAGGAAGGAGAAAAAATTCCTCTGAGGGTTGGGCCATGGTGGTGACAGCAGCAACAGCACCGGGACCCTTGTCCTGCATTGAAACACCACACCCTAGGACAATTGCTAAAGGAGAACATGAATCCAGCATTAAATTTGAGCCTGTTTGATGCAGATTTGTCTCCATGGTGGAATTCTTGAGGTCCCCTGTGCAGGGAAGGGATTGGACTTTGATGATCCTTGTGGGTCCTTTGGAACTCAGGATATTCCATGATTCTATGATTCCATCAGCTGCAGAATGCAGAAAAGCCTCTCTGAAGTGATACTGTGCAGTAATTGTTCATCTGGTTTAACCCTGCCAATTTCTCATGACCTGCAGTTAAATATTCCAGCACCTCGAGTTCATTACAGCTTTCCTACTAATTATATCTCCTTGCAGACAGCCTGCCAGCTAAATCTCAGGAGCTGGAAGCACTCAAACTTGTAATTTTTTTTTTCCATCCTACCTTTCTTTGGATTGCCTCTGATATTTTATTTCTGCTTCTGTGCACATGCCCTTAAAGTCATTCCCACGCTCCGAAGTCCGACTCCCATTTGCTGCCTCAACCCAGATTCAAAGTTTTCTCCTGGTGCTTTCTCCAGCAAATTCTCGTTTAACTCAGTGCTCAGATCACTTTGTGACAGGCCTTGACAATTTTGAGATGGGAAAGAAAAAGGAGAAGGGAGGAGGGAAAAGAAAAGAAGTCTTGTAAAGATTAGTTTCTCAAGGGGGAACTAAAAACAAAAAAAAAAAAACAAACCCTCAGTCTTGAGGGAAAGTTTAATTAAAAAGAGCAGAGTTTTTAATTACCAGGGAAATCTACTTCAATGATTCATTTGCATAATCCCGAAGGCAGTGGGAGAACAGGCAGGAACAAGATAAGCTTTCTTTACAATCCTTCTCCTGCTTTCCCCTATCTCTCCAAAAATGACTCTGATCCTTCACTGCTCTCTCCTTCCCTGCTGCATTGTTCTACATCTGATGGCACATTTTGGCCTCAGGCTGCTCCTGAGCAGAAGAGCCTTGTTTGGCTCTTCCTTTGTGCTGGGATGATCGATTTTGGTACAAATCCTGCACCTTTCCTCTTTTGGGGTTGTCCAGGGGAGATGAACCCATCCCTGATTCTGCTCCTTCTCCCGCAGTATCCAGACTCTGCTGAATTGGCTGAGCACCAAGGAGTGGTGAGTGCCACCACTTGGTGACATTCACAGCAAGAACACAGAGAAATTTGGCAGCAGAGGAGGTGGCCAGGAGATCAAATCACCTTGAGCCAGTTTTGGAGGTCAGCAAAGGAAGGACCATTAACACAGCACAGCCAAGGCCACCACAAAACACATCCTAAGTGTCACACCCACGTATCTTCCAAATCCCTCCAGGCTGGTGACTCAGCCACTTCCCTGGGCAGCCTGTTCCAGGGCTTGACAACCATTTTGGTGAAGAATTTTTTCCAGATCATAGCAACATTTAGATTGGAAAAGCCCTCTAAGATCACAGAATCCAACTGTTCCCTCAGCACAGCCAAGCCCACCACTCATTCAGGTCCCCAAGTGTCACATCTCCATATCTCTTAAATTCCCCTGGGCTGGTGACTCAGCCACATCCCTGAGCAGCCTGTTCCAATGCCTGACAACTCTTTTGGAAAGAAGTTTTTCCTAATATTCAACTCAAACCTCCCCTGGGGCAACCTGAGGCCGTTTCCTTTTGTCCCATTACTTGGGAGAAGGGACAGACACTTGGCCAGTGGTCAGCCCTGTCCTGCCCAATCCTCCCCTGGAAGAGGAAAAGGAGGCTTGAAATGAGCTTTTATCTCCAAGTGTGACGACCCAATTGCCTTTTATCTGTGTTATTGACTTGCTGCCTGCTGAAAGGCTCATTCCTTTCTGACGTGCTGGAATTCAGGGGCAAAAGCCTCACACTCTGCCCTGCCTCTGACAAAATGTCACCTTGTCCCTTCACATGCAGGTGTGTGAAGGTGCCTGCACCCCTCTGATTTCAGGGGGTTGATGTCCAGCAAATCAACAAATGAGAAAAGCCATTTTATATCCCACTGAAGAGGGATTGTCCTGTGGATGGAGCAATGTCTTGCTCATCCCCAAGGCAGACGAGGAGTCCTGGCTGCTTTTCCCTGCCCGTAGAGAGCCAATTCCATCAAAAGAGGGATGTTTGAGCTCTCACCACATGGCCACATTCACCTTCACCACAGCCCAGGGCTCGGTGGAGTGGAGAACCCCACGTTGCCCTCAGAACTCCTCTGGACAAGTCTGGATTTGAGTGCGAGCACAGAAATCAATATCGAGCCAGGAGAGGTGTTCAGCTCTCCTGGGTCACAGCACTTCACCCCTGGATGACCCCATTTCTCCCTCAGTGCCTGCTGAGCTGCCTGCCCTGTCCCTCCCCTGCTTTGGAAGCTTTGCAGGTTTTTCTTACAGCAGCACTTGAAAAGATCTTTTTTTTGGTGCTGATTTTGTGCCTCAGAAGTGAGAAAATTGATGGGAACAGTGCGGTTGTCCAACCTTTCCAGACTTCCTGACATCCTTGCCATTAACACGTGTTTGGGATGTTGGGAACCAGGAAAAGTCAGAAGACAGCAACCCATGTCTGGACCTGAAATGTGAGAGAGGGAAAAAACAGCCGGTTGAAGAAACACAGAGAGGAGCATTTAAATATAAGTCCCAAAATAAAGGAAATTGTAAAGATCTAGAGAGGAGCAGGGAATATTGTTCATCTGGATGCAGGGACACCAAGTGTGTCCAAATCAGGATGTCACCACAGAGCAATTTATCCCTCCAGCCCCCCCTGACCCACAGGATGGAGGTGTGGGGATGCCAGGTTGATGACAGTGTCTTTAGGCTGATGGATGGGATGTGGAGCACGGATTTCTCGTGTTTAATTAAGCTGAGGGCGTGACAGGCACCACAGGAAACCTCCAGAAAATTGATTTTTCCTCACATATCCACCCACACAGAAACTGTTGTGTGCAGATGCCTGTGGAGTGTATTTTGGGGGATCTGCCTGTGTTTTCTTTGTCTGCTGAACTTAAAACCAGGCAAAGTTTGTGGAAGTACCTAATGCCTCTTCAAAAATTGGTGTAGTATCTATATTTAAGTTGTATTTTGGGTCTATTTCAGGGGTTCCAGGGATGCTCCATCCCTCAAAGTGTTCCAGGCCATCAGGAGGTGGAGCAGTGTGGTCTAGTGGAAGGTTCCCTGTCCCTGGCAGGGCAGGTGGAACAAAATGAACTTTCAGGTCCCTTCCAACCCAAACCGTTCTGTGATTCTGTGATTTCAAAATAAATTTTGTATTAAATGTGAAGATTCATACTCATCCACAGAAAACAGAGCACTCTATTAGTGGTGTGCAAGTCCAGAGTGAGGGGGTTTAAGGAGAAGTGTGGCTATTTTGAGGGAATGTGGATATTTCAGTGTGCAAGAAGCTCTGAGCTTGCTGTAAGCACAGGATGTGTGTGTGTGAGAGTGCAGGGAGCCAGGATGAATTTTTCCAGGCTGTGAGGGGGAGGCACAAGGCTCTGATATCTCTGCTATCTCCATTTCTGCTGTGAGCAGCACATTGGTGTAACTGTAAATGGTGAGTTTGTGCAGGAAACAGGGATTTATCCATGCCTGGGCATGCTGCAGGTGTGCAGAGAGTTTGTGCATGGATTTGTGTGTGGTGGATGGAGCAGAGGGGAGGGAGGGGGTCTCCTGACCTTCACTCCCTCTTGAGCCCTCTCCTAACAATCAATCTCAGTTTGGGATGCACTGCTGGAAAAGGCAAAAAATGGGGAAACGAGGGGAATTTCACCTGCCTGGAAAATATCAGCTGCCAGAAGTGCACTGCACCTGGAAAAGTGCTGTAGGGACATCAGATCCTACACCCAAAAGCAGATGCTGGAAGTGAACTGGTATTAATTACCATGGAAAATCAGGGATGAGAATCCAGAGGGGAGCTGGGCAAGTTGTTAATGGTGTAAGGATGCTCACTGCCGATCCTTCCAAACCCCCAGAGCTACAGCTTGGATACCAGAGCTTAGGTTTTCAGTTCCCCAGTCCAGTATGATCCAAAATTCACCCAAATCTATCTCCCTGTGAGTTTTTTCTGTCTTGCCAGCTCTTCCTCTCTTTCTGTACTCCCTCCACCTCCGTCCCATGGCAGCCTGCTCTGCCTCCCTGCAATGCAGACAAGAGCTCTCCTCTCTCAGACAGGTATTTCACCAAGCAACTCACACATTAAAGCCTTCAGACTCCTTTTCATAAAGTCCCAGAATGGTTTAGGTTGGAAAGGACATCAGAAATCACCTCATTCCACCCCTCTGCCAGGGGCAGGGACACCTTCACTAGACCAGGTTCCTGTCCAGCCTGGCCTTGAACACTTGCAGAGATGGCACAGACACAATTTCTTTGGCCAAAAAATTCCATTGCCTGTTCTGTGTCAGTGAAGAGGATGAACAGGTGCAAGGGGTGAGTCAAACACCTCCTAAGGTGTATCCCATGTATTCCATTTCCCTGGGAAATCAGCCTGGAAATGCAGCCAGCCATGAGCAATGCTTTGTAATGAATTGAGTGAGTGCTTAGACGTATGAATCGAAATAAAACAATTTCAAATACCCCCCCACCAAGCTGCTTATTGCAAGCCCAGCACTCAGGACTGCAGATTTCTGGAATTAGAGATCTCTGGGCAGCTCCCTGTTACAGCGTTCTGCCACGCCTGACATCAAACCTCATCTCCAGTGCCCCGGAGATAAAAAATCTCTCCTGTTGAATTAACTAGGAGATAATTCATTGGGCATGTCCTGGGGTGGCCCTTTCCTTGTCACGAGCCAGCTGTGCTGTTAACAAGCCCCTGCAGAAATTCCAGCAGCTGGTCTGCGCTCTCTCACATCCTCCTGCACTCCACTGATGCTAAACTGCAGCAGTGTGGCAGAGAAACATGGAATGGGTTGGAAAAGACCTTAAAGGTCATCAGAAATTCTCATCCATCCTCCACTGGGCAAAACAGAGCTGCAGTCAGCTCCAAGAGTACCCACAAAGAGAATTTTGTGGACTCCCACCAGTTCAGGACAGTCAAATGGAAATATTCCAGCTTCATCCTGGGAGAACTGGGCAGGAAAGCCCAAAGGAAGATTTTTTTTTTTTTCTTGTATATAAGCAAAAATTTAAAAAATTGAGACAGCTAAATATCACCTTTCATGGAATGAGGGGGAATTTCTAGGCAGGAACTTAGCACTCCCTGCTCTTCACTCAGGATTTGGCTTTCCAGGAGCCCATTCCTCATGGAGACAGGGAGCAGAGGAGGGGCCTCACTTCCCAGTGTTCATTCAGTTGCTAAATCATGGGAATATGGAATGGCTTGGGTTGGGAGGGACCTTAAAGGCCACTTAGTTCCATAACCTATCAAATAAATTAATAAAGCTCATCAGAGTGCCACAGTTCAGGCAAGGAGATCCATGAAAGCCTCAAACTGATGTCATGTGGGACAGGAGAAATGAGATGGCAATTATCAGCTGGTGATGGCAATTATCAGCTGGTGATGGCAATTATCAGTTTCTAAGCCTGAGCATCAATTCAACACAAAATAGTGGGGGAAAAAAAAGAAAAAAAAAAAAGCTAAATGATGCAATCAATAAAGAACCAGAGGGTCAGAACACAATTAATGTCAGTCAAGGTGCTTTGTGGAAGGGAACCTTGTCAAGCCAGCCTGATTACGTTTTTGAGGAGATAAAAGATTGGTGATGCTGGGAACAGCCTCAGCGTGAGACTTTTCTAACGGGTTTGATTCATTTCCAACAGTCAAAAGGAGAAAAAAAAATAAAAGAGAAATATAAATATCAAATCAATTAAAAGGTGGTCAGATAATGGATCTCAGGAAGAACTTGTCAATGGAAAATCATCGCTGACGCAGGTTCTGCACGAAGTTTTCAGCATCATTGTCAGTGATTTGGGAAGAAGAATAAAATCACTGCTGACAGCATTTCTAAAGGATGATGATTGCCTCTGAGTGGGGCAGAGGGATTCTACAGCGAGACTGGAATTTTGGCGGAAACTGGACCAAGATGAGTCAAGTCAGTCCTTCTGAATGCAAATTTTTATATTCAGAACCAAGAAATGAGCCTCAACTTATCCAAATTCCTTCCGGTACCTGAAGAGAGCCAACACAAAAAATGAGGAGAAACCTCACTCCATGACAAGTGTGGATTGACAGGACAAGGGAGAATGGCTTCAAACTCACAGAGTGTGGATTTAGATGGGATATCAGGAAGAAATTTGGGATGGTGAGGCCCTGGCACAGGTCACCCAGAGCAGCTGTGGCTGCCCCAGCCCTGGAAAAGTCCAAGGCCAGGTTGGACAGGACTTGGAGCAACCTGGAGTAGTGGAAGGTGTCCCTGCCCATGGCAGGGAAGATGATCTTTCAGTTCTTTTCCGACCCAAACCATTCCATGATTCTCCCAAAACCAAAGCTAATTAGGGGAGTTTTCATGAAGATAAGGCAATGAAATGCAGAATCTAAATATTCCCTGTGGATTTTTCTAGGAAACCCCTGCTTCCTCTGCTTGTTTCTCCTCATGGCACAAAACTCACATTTCAACTTTTAAGGGATCAGATCTCAGCTCTCCAGGGACTCTTCATTTCTTTGCCACCACCTTCCTTTCTATTCTTTATCCCAAAGCAGATGCTCAGGACACTTTTCTGTGCGGGTTCTTTCATTCCAGGACACTTTCCTGTGTGGATTCCTCCATTTCATCGCAAACAGAAGTTGTTACTTGACAGAAGGTCCACGTGTGACTTATCTCCAAAAGTTCAGGGTGAAGAAATAAACTACGAAGGGTTCGTTTGTGCTCTATTTAACTTGCAGTGAAGTGATGATGATGCCTCAAAGCTGCCTCCTAACAGTCCTCGGCAGCCCCTGAGCCAAATGCCAGCCAGGAACAGAAATCTCCAGGAAAGGAGCAGACAAACATTGTCTTTTATAGCTTGGAAACAGCTGTTCCTGCCTTCAGGCCCCCACAATCAAAACTCACTGACCTGGTTTACCCAGCCCTTGGTTTCTGGTTTATATCCCTGTGTCTGCTGATAATGGACGCATTCATAATGTTCAGTGTTCAATAATTATTATTTAAACTCAGTTAAAGTGAATATTGGTAATTCATTATCTCTTGCTTTGCTGAAACAATTCTACTGCCAGTAGAAATAGCGAAAGTGGAGGTAAATTATGCAAATTCTTTAGTGAGAATGATTAGGCAGGGGGGTTGTTTTATTTTTATTTTGTTCTAGGAGGCTTTTTGAAGGTTTTTTGAGCTTGTTGCTTTTTTGTTCCCGGCGCTGAACTTTCTGAACCTCTAAAACACCAACTTGGCATCTTTTCTTTGAACAGCTTTGCAAAGAGGATAAAGATGGAAATAAAGAGACATATGGTGCACATGAGCCTAATTCATGCAAAGTTGCTTATCCTGGGCAGATGGAAATGGATGTTTGAGTGCCTTGGCTGGAAAGATGCCTTAAAACTCACCTTCCTTTTATTTTCCCTTTGTCATCAGCCTGGCTAATGAGCAGCTCCAAGGCAACTTTTCTTGCTGCTCAGACTCTTGTGCAAATTAATTTTGCAGCTGTGTGTCATCCTTGCCCCTTTTCTCCTGAATTTGGATGACAGATTTATTTCTTGAGTGGCAGCAAATGCAAAGCACACCCAAATATTCCCAGTGTTAATGGTGAAGGGGTTAATCTGATCTGGGAGACAAAGGGAAAGGGGAATGAGAGGCAAAAATGTGTCTGGGACTTCCCCATCACCCAAAAACTCACTTATGCTTCCCTTTTTCCTCCTTGGATGTATTAATATCCTGTCTGAAAATACAAGCCTGCCCTGAGCACAGCTCATGTCAAATTATTGACTGTCTGGAGCTTGGGGGAATTTGTAAGAGATTCATCACTCCTTTCTCTTCTTTTTCCTTCTTTTTTAATCTGTTCTCTTTTTTGTCTCATCCTTCTTCCATTGCGTCACGGATCCATCGGACATTGATCTTCACATAAAGGTGCAAAGTGAGTCAACAGGCTCCTGCCACATTTTATTAAGCAGCTTTCCACTGGGAATCAGAAGGCATTGGATAAAAGAGAGTGTTGCCAGCATCCTGAAACAACATCCTCCAAAACCCTTCTCCGAGACTGTCAGCAAGACTCTGGATTTTAAGACCCCAAAGTAGTTCAAGACTTGAGAAGAATCAGGCGGTGTCTGGTTATAAAAATCCCTGATGGCTTTAAACTGAAAGGGAACAGGTTTAGATTGGATATGAGCAAGGAATTCTTCCCTGAGGGTGGTGAGGAACTGGCACAGGTTGTCCAGAGAAGCGTCCAAGGCCAGATTGGATGGGGCTTGGAGCAAGCTGGGATAGTGAAGGTGTCCCTGTCCCTGGCAGGAGTGAGATCACCTTGAAGGTCCGTTCAAACCCAAACCATGATTCCATGATCTTTTACCACAGTAGTTCAGATATCTGGATAAGATTTTGAGGAACCAAATGCCTCAAGGAATAAATAGTTTCCTGCTTTATCTGTAGCTCATCACTTTATGTATTTTTCCTCTGTTTAGAGGTCTAAAGGTATTTTCTGATCAACTTGTGCAAACAGGATTTCATGGACTCACATTTGGAAGTGACCCACAAGGATCATCAAGTCCAACTCTTGGCCCTGCACAGAAAAGCCCAAGAATCCCAACTTACAGCTGAAGCATTGCCCAAACACTTGATGAACTCATTTTTCCTTCTGGTGAAGAAGAAGAAGAAGTCAAATTATTAATAAATCAAAAAATGTGGTTTTTTGGAATATATGATATTCAATGGAATATTAAACCAAATACTAAACCCTGATCAGTTCAGTGGAAAAGTCCCAACATTTTCAGCAAATCCCAGCACTGTTTTTATGGTTTATCCTGCACAGCAGATGTCCTCACTCCAAAGCTGCTTGGATTTTTCAGCAATGGGATTGTGGGGCTCATTCTTCTCCTGTTGTTTTTTTATCCCATCCTTTTGAAATTCAGAGGAAAAGCATTTCCTAAATGTGAGCACAGCTGGAATTTCCACTACAAGGTGAGGAAAAACTAAGGAATTTATAGAGAGGGGTTTGTGCACGAGGCAGATCCTCTGGGACTGAGCTGGAGACGGTGAATTCTTCACCATTAATTTCCTTATTTTCTCAAACTATCAAACTCCTTTCCAGCACTGGAGTTTGGAAAATGTGGAACATGGCAGCAACTCCTTGAATGTCCTTCAGGACGTGGCTTTGTTGCAACCACAGTTGTCATCTACACTTGAGGGAGAAGATGATGGATTTGTTCATCAGCCTCATAATTCTCATGTTACTGAAATTACACCTGCAAAGGAAAAAGAGAGCTGGGTTAGGAGTTTATGCCTTTGACCCATTCAGAGGGTCCTTGAGCTGGCACAGTTCTGCTTAAATTCCTCACAACTCCCACGTTTTGTGTGAATTTGTCTGTGTCACGTAGAAAAAGATGGAAAACATGCCCTCAGGTGCCATATCTGCACTTTTTTGGAACTCCTCCAGGGATGGTGAGTTCACCACTTCCCTGGGCATCTTGTTCCAATGCTTGACAACCTTTTCCATGAAGAACTTTTTCCTAACATCCAATCTAAACCTCCACTGAAAAAAAAAACTTCTGTCATTTCCACAGGGGCACACCACACTTGAATTTTGCAATGCTGTACCAGCTCAAAGGAGAAGGAAGTATTTTTTTTCCCACAGGAATTTGGTTTTTGGCCCTGCACCTCAGGCCCTCAAATGATTGATGTGTCATGGTAAAAGCCATGGCTCCCTGCTGACCATTCTGCAAAGGCAGAATAAATGATTCCAGGATAAAGAGTGGAGAATGAGAAGAACACTTTAGGAAAATGAGAGAAGAGAGGGAAAAAAACTTGAAGACAGTGGGAGATTTTCTGTACAGCTCTTCAAAGACCTCTGCCTTCCTCATTAAATCTGTCTCCTCCTCAGAGTGGTCATTTCAGCATAAAATCATGGCATTATTAAGGTTGGAAAAGACCCCTGGGATCATTGAGTCTAATCCATCACCTCCTTGTCACCAAGACAGTGAGTGCCACATGCAGTCATTTATTAAACACCCCCAGGGATGGGGACTCCACCACCGCCCTGGGCAGCCCATTCCAACGTTTATCAATGCTTTCCATGAAAAAGTTCCTCCTGAGAAATGCATCCTGAACTCCATCAAGAGATCTAAGACACCATCAAATATTTGTGGTTCTGAGGAGATCCAGCAATGAAAAATATTTTTTTAAGTTGACAAAAAATGCTGGAGTTGGGCTTTAAACAGATTAGGACAAATGGGAAGGACAACCAAAACTTTGAAAATGACAAAAGAAATGGAGACAAGACAAAAAATTAAGGCAATGGAATTATCCACATGGCTTGTGAACATTCAATTTGTTCCATTGCATTTGTTAGGAAAATAAATATTTCGTTCTTCTGTTTTCAAGAGTTTAAATAATTTCTGGGTCTAACGTGGACTCACATGGAGTAATTTAGGGAACATCAGCATTGTGTCTTTGCTCTGGGCTGAGGAGTTGTCTAAGCCCAGGTGAGGAACAGCAAGGGCTTGTGTGGGGTAACTCCAGCCTGTGCTTGAGCTTTGATCCTTAGGAATGGAAGATATTCCCGAGATGTCACACATGCAACTGTCCCAGGAGTTTGAGCACATCAAACCATTACAAACCCTCTTTATTCCCAAAGCCTTTGGTTTGTCTCCGATCTGCCTTTGGTTTGAGCAAACATGTAACACTTGTCCTTGGAGCTGGAAGCATTCCCTCCTTTCCCAGTGGTGTGAGCAGTATCCAGGGTTATTTTGACTTTTCTCTTTTTGATGATAAATCAGAGAGAGAGAGCTGTTGATGGATAAACCTCTTTATCCGAGTACAATAAAGGAAGGAGCTCTTGGCTGTCATTTGCCCTCTGGCATTTTTCAGTGGTAGAAAACAAGGAAGAGAAATGAGTGCAGCCTTTGGATTGGAGCAAATCCTCATCTTCCAATGGAAGCTGCTTCCCATTGCTCAACTTTTCAACTTTTGCCAGGGGGTGAATGTAAGAGCTTGTTCCTTTTTTTTCCCAACTGAAACTTCCCTGGAGAACAGCTCGTGGCTGCTCCTTGGAGCCCCTGGTTAAAGACAGATGTGGTTTGCAAAGGTAATTTGGATTCTGGCAGGGAGGGCTCAGTGCCCTCTCTGTGTCTCCAGCTGGTTTTCCCTCTTGGAACATGACACACACCACAAGTGGGATAATCCCACAGCACTCCGGGGCTACTCCAGCTCGTAATCGTAGGAATGCAGGATGTGTAAAACCGGTGCTCCCCTCTTTGGAGCTGTGTTGGGAAATAATTGCAGTAATTCTCCATCCCAGGCAAGGTTAATTAGTGTTTCATCCCCGTCCACACCTCCAATTTTCTTCTTCAGTGTCAGGGAAACAAAGTAATTCTAATGGGAATTAAAGGTGTTTTGGTCCCCAGTGGAGCAAAAAATCCTAGCCCTGCCGTGAATGGTGGGATTATTCCTTGGAGAGGGACTTTTCAGGGTCAGTCCTAGACTTGGGCAAAAGAAATAGTCTTTGGAAGTCACACAGTGTTGTACTTCCCATGATATTTCCCAGATCTAGAGATCGATCTGGAACATTAGTGATGAAGAGCGGCTGAGGGAGCTGGGGATGTTCGACCTGAAAAAAAAGAGGATCAGGGGGGACTTTGTCAGTCTCTACAACTCCCTGACAGGAGGGTGCAGACAGATGGGAGTTGGTCTTTCCTCACAGGGAACAGGACGAGGGGAAACAGCCTCATGCTGAGCCAGAGAAGGTTCAAGTTGGATATCAGGGAACATTTCTTTACTGGAAGAGTGGGTAAGCATTGGAACAGGATCCTCAAGACCATGATGGAGTCACCACCCCTGGAAGTGCTTGGAAAAGGAGTAGACCTGGCACTTTAATGGTGACTTTCAGTCAAAGGTTGGACTTGGTGAACTTGGAGGTCTTTTCCAACCTTAACTATCCCATGTTTTCCCCTGTCCGCCAACACCATCACCAATTTCTCATTAAAAATTGCACCGCATTACTTCCCCTCACAGCTCCTCTAAGTGTTCATCTTTTTTTTCATTCAAACCCATGAAAAACTTCGAGTTTGTCCTGTATTTCCTTTTTATTCCCTTTTTTTTTTCAGTTTTACCCTCCATGTGGCTGCCTGGAAGAAGAGTTTGCAGCCCTGACAGAAGAGAAGGGTGGGGATTCACGGGACTCTTCTGAGCACTTTGCTGAAGTGTTTATTACCCCCAAACCCAGTTTTGCTCCTCATGAATTCCTGCGCCACACATCCGAATGTCAGCCAGGCTTCCAGGGAATCAGGCTGCCATCCATCACTGCTTAATCTGTCCTTAATGGGCAGCACGTGAGGAGCAGCCACCAGGAGAAGAAGGGACATTAATGGGACAGCAGAGATAAAATGGGGGAGGGAAGCTGAAAAGCCTCATTAAGTGCATGGGCAGCCCAAGGAGAGTTTTCTTTTAATATCTCTGCTTTCTGTCAAGGCTGGATCATCTCTCACAGTGAGGTTTCAAGTCACCCACATATGCTCAGATTTTGTGAGGAAAGGCTCTTTTTTTTAATTTTTTTTTTTTTTTGATAGCTGAGGAGTATTTGTGCAGCCATAAAAGAAAGGAATATTTTATAGCCTTTATTAAAAGAGGGCTGTACTTGAGATAAAAGACAGGACAGGAGACAATGCCAAATGACTTGGCAAACCCTGAAGCTGTTCCAGGTCTGGTCACTGCAAAGCTTTGCTAAATTGAGCAGAGGAAAGTTTCAAATCTGGAGTTTTTCCTGCTGCAGGTAAAGATTTATTGGATGTTCAATATCTGGTCAGTGCTGGGGCTTGCTTTGGCCCAAAGCCATCCACACTTTTATGGGCCAAAGGGGGGAAAGGGGTGGTTCTGCTTCACTTTTCCTCACTGGATTTCAGTTCCATCATCTTTTTTCAACCTCTCTCACATCCCCCACATTGCTCCAAGCCCCATCCAACCTGGCCTTGGACATTTCCAGGGATCCAGGGGCAGCCACAGCTTCTCTGGGAAACCTGTGCCAGGGCCTCCCCACCCTCACAGGAAAGAATTCCTTCCTCATATCCAATCTACCCCCTGTTTTAGTCTTAACCTGTTCCATTCTCAACCTGTTATCCAAGGCATGCCACAGGGGCTGAGGAAAGAGCAGGGCTGTGGGATGATATCTCTGCATCACGGCACATTAAAGTCTGACCTTCCCATTTTCTCCTTTCCTCACATGATTTTCCTTCCTAGAGGCAGAGTTGCACAAACTCTTCTCAGCTGGTTTTAGATGGTGCCACCTGTGCCTCTGGTGGCTTTATTCAGGTCTAAGCCTCCCTTTTGGGAGCCTGTGGCCAAGAGTAAATCAATTTCTTGGCAGATATGGCAGTTGTAAATTGTAGGTTTTTGGCAGTTATGGCAGTAAGTTGTTATGGCAGTTTCCATAAGCTAAATATTTTTATGGTTTTTTTTTTTTTTTTGGTGTGTTTTGTTGGGGTTTGTAATGTTTTTATGGTTTGGATTTGGGGTTGGCTATGTTTTTTTTGTTTGTTTGTTTGATGCAATTTTTGCCATGTTAGATACAAGTCAATGCATACACGAGAAGAAAAACAGAATCAAAAAGTAAAACTGGTTCTGTTAGAGTCATTTACCAGGCAACAGCTTCAATTCCACAGATGGTCCCAGTGGTTCCAAGTGCTTAATTCTGCTCCCTTATGAGTTCATCTCTCTGATGAACAGGGAGGGAACATCTTTCTGGCCCTCCAGCTCCTCATTTTGACTCCCCACCTCTGGCTCTCCCTTCACAATTCCTGGTTCTCCAGTAAGACATAAATTCTCCAAAGCCATTTTCTCCCCTCCCTGGTATTTTACTTCTGTTTCTTTCTGGTTTGTCTGCACCAAAAAAAATTCAATATCCAGGATCCAGGTTGGAGAATCACATTCTGAAGCCATTTTCTTCCCTTCCTGATATTTTTACTCCCTGTACTATCCAAGACTGTTCAGAATACTCTCTCACTTCCTATTTTTAAAAAAAAATTAATCTATTTATTTATTTTGAGGTAAACTGAGTAGTAACGTGTTTTTCCCTCTTTTTTTTTAAATGGATAAAGGTCTTAAATGTCCTGTCTGGAATCACACCCAGGAAAAGACCTTTAATTCTATCTCACTGCCCAAACTACAGCATCAACCTCCTGAAAGAAGATTAAACCCATAAACAAAGCCATTTGTCCGTAGAAAGAGCAAATATTAAAGGGAAATGAAAGTATTTATGTTAATAAAGGGAGTGCTGCACTGTGTTGACTGCTGTTTTGGGAATTTTTTTCCACCCACAGGCTCTGTGGTGTTTTAGGAGTTGGGTGATGCTGCTTTTGAAGGTTTGTGCAAGAGATTGGTCTGCATTTGTGCTTGTGAATCCCCACACACAAAAGCAAAATAATCAAAAAATACTTCACTGCTTTGTCACAAAACTTTTCATCCAGAATTAACCATAAATTCATGGGGTATCACTGGGCTGACACAAACCCCACCACTAGAAATGATTTGTAGCATTTTTAGATGAAAAGGGAAATTAAACAGTTTTAAGAAGCTCTTTTATAATAAAACCTTGTGTGTGTGTGTGTACACTAAAGTGCTCAAAATCCTTGAAGAGTTGGTTAAAAGAGAGGTTAAAAATGCTGCTGGAGCAGCATGAAAGAGTGATTAAAGTGATTTGAAGTGATTAAAGCTTCAAGACATAACTGGCTGCGTAGGAATGGTTCAGGGAGGATGGGGGTTGCTGGGGCATCACTTGAACTCTGTAAATTGACCCTCAGAGAAAGGACAAGAAGTGACATTGGAGCAAACTCCTGTGGCTGGACATCTGCAGACCTGAAGGCTCTTCCTGGCCGTTTACCCTCCTTGACAGAAAGAAATGGTCTCAGTTGTGAGTTGTCACTTCCCATTAAAGCAACTTTCTTCCGCTCCTCTGAGCACCAGAGAGGGAAACAACAAAAAACAAATAAATAAAAAAAATCAGAGAATTGTCTGAACATCCCTCAGGGTCATCTGTAAGAACCTTTTCAGCAACCAGGGCCAGCTGGCTGCCAAATAAACCCTTCCCACTGCTTTGTGGAGGAAGGAGCGGGGTCGTTTGTCACAGTGGCTGGAGGCAGGAAGGTGCTGGATAAATGTGGTTTTGGATGCAGCCTCCCTGTGGATTTCCAGGAGATCTTTTGCTTGCCAAACCCCCGTCAGTTTGACATCTGGATTAAAATCCTGCCGTGCTGCGTGGGGACAGCTGTGTCAGAGGAACGTGCTGGTGGCCATGGAGAGAGGAAAAGCTCTCACCCATGTGTGTGAGGCTGAAATAATCCACAGACCCTCAGCTGAGGCTGTCCTCATCCATATTCAGAGAGGAAAGGAGGGGATGCTCCCACTGTGCTGGAATTTGAGTGTTTCAGGGTATTTCCTAAATGTTGTTATGGCTGGTTCTTACCGGGGTGTCAGTGAAAAGCTTCTCCAAATCTGATTATTGTCTGTACACTCAGGCCCAAGTGTAGCCAGCCTGTGTTTTAAACACATTTTTGTCACTTAGGTGTTTGTGGTTTAGGGGAGTTTTTTGGTTTTTTTGCCCAGTTCTGCACTTTCTGCCCTAAAATGGGGAGGAGGGGGGAATTCAGTCATGGAATCATGGAATGGTTTGGGTTGGAACAGACCTTCGAGATCATCTTGTTCCAACACCTTCCCCTGGACCAGGTTGCTCCAAACCCCATCCAACCTGGCCTTGAACACTTCCAGGGATGGGATAACCAAAATTCCTCAGTCTGAAGTGTCTGAGACAACATCATCCCTCCCAACCCAAACCATTCCAGCTTTCTGACTCACTGGCAAGCAAATATTGAATGAACCTATCTGGGGGATCTTTTTTGTCTGGAAATGCCTCAAAATCACACGTAACCCTCTCCCCTTCTCAGCCTCTGGGGTTTTTTTCTCCCAGCCTTTTCCATTTTTACCTGGATTTTCCAGTCCCTGGAACACAGAGCAGGTTGCCTCTGGACCTCAGCCATGGATTTCTGCCTAGACCACAGCCTCAGCAGCAGGTTAATGAAATTCCAACATTAAATGACAACCATTAGGCCTGGGCATAAGGAGCAGGCTGCAAATAAAAGCAAGGTTTTATTGTGCAGAGTGATTTCATTGCGCAGAGCGAGATATTTAATTAATATTTAAAAAACACCTCAAGATTCCATCAATTAACGGAACGAGGATGTACAAATTACCTATAATTATTATTGCCTCCATAATCAGGGAACAGATTTTCCCTCTCTTTCCGAGACATTTGGGTAAGGAGCTAATGAGGGGATTCCACTTCACGTGTGCTGAGCTTTAGCACTTAATTTTGCCGGGTGAGTGATAAACGGCTGTGAATTATTCCTCACTCTCTTGGCCATAAACCTTTTAACAGCTTAAATTTTTTACAAACCATAGACCCTGCATTACAGCCACCGCTCTACTCAGCTCAACTCCTTGTGCTGCTTAATATCCTATAAAACGGCCCTCCTAAAGAACATTTCCATGGAAACAGTCCATTAAAAATGAATTTTATAGCTTATGTTTTCTATAAATGGACAGCTCATTTAATGGCCTTTTACTATTACACTTTGCCAGAGCGGCTTCAAATTTAGCTGTATTTAATTATTTTATCATTTGAAACAGCACCTTTTTTTATTATTATTTTATTTTATTGCTACTGCAAAATTTCAGCCTGCTTCAATGGGCTCTGGGGTATTTCGGAGCACAAAAGAGGGGAAAATTAAGAATTGCATCCCACACACAAACTATAATAAAGCAAGGTCTCTCCACCCATTTAAATGTTTCAGAGTGTCCAAGTTCCGTGAATTTTATCCCAAAATCAGTTCTCTTTCCACCTAAAAGTGCAAAAATGTGCTGTTCAGTAGAACAAGAGGACGGATCAGCCTGCAGATACTTTTTTCATGTCAAGATGACTTCCCAAAGTGAAGTTTGGGATTGCCTTTACCTCAATCTATTGAAAACCCCCTAAAATAAAGAGGAGACATATTTGCAATGAAACCCAGAATCTGAAAGAAAAAAACTAAATTGTGTCAGCACTTTGCTGTTATCTAGACTCCTCAGGAACTGAATTAATTTGAGGTGGATTGTGCAATTTATCAGTGCTCTCCCAAGAGAGCTCTTGGCCAGGGCTGTGGCTCAATTTCCAGAGAGCTCAGCAGCCTAAGGAAGTTCCTGCAGTGTCACAGGTTTTTATTCATCAACAAACATTAACATCAACATTCCTCAACTGGCATTATCATCTCCTTAAGGGAACTCTAGCTGGGCTTTGCTGAGCT
This sequence comes from Parus major, assembly GCF_001522545.3. Classification (NCBI taxonomy): domain Eukaryota; kingdom Metazoa; phylum Chordata; class Aves; order Passeriformes; family Paridae; genus Parus; species Parus major. The sequence goes on from NC_031769.1 coordinate 149,118,963, forward strand.
TTATTCATCAAAATCTCCTGGAATCTGTCACCTTTTTCCAAACAGAAGCCATTTTTTTTCCTGAGTTCAACTCAAAGATTTTGTGTTTGTGTTGAGAAATCTGCGATGTCCACATGGAAACCCTTGGTGTGGCCATTTACCTGGGGTCTTGTCTCTATTAGGCATTCGTGGTTGGGTTCTTTCTCCCCTTGAGCTGAAATTGATGAGAGGGAGGATATTTTTCTCTCTTGTTCGGACTTGGTTGTTTATTCTTCTCTTATCTACGTTACATGTATACCAGGTACAAGGAGCTATGTGCACTAAGGTAGAAAGGTGCAAAATGGCTAACAAAGATCTTTGTCAAGGTTTTTTATATTCTATTTATCCAATTAACAGATGCCAAGTAAATTATTTTTCTCAATGACCCAGTACCTGTGTGCTGCAGTGCACCATCTTCTATCCAATCACCTACTAATACCCAAAAACCTCTACAAGAAGAAGATGAAGAAGAAAGAAGGACAAGAGACAATGCCCTAAATCCTCCAGCTTGTCTTCTGTTCTCTAAACTAACTTAAACTCCAAACTTTAACTTTTTCACCCAATGACTTAAGAAAACTTAAAAAAATTTACACATTTACATTCCTAGCTTTTCTATTTAACTTCAACAGTTGTTTTCAGGTTGTTATATGAAATTCAGTGCTTTCTTGGATGTCAGAGCCATCAGAGATAAGGGCACAGTCTCTGTGCCTCTGACTCCAACAGGGCCTCACACGTTTCTTTATGCTCAGTATTAGTGATGCCTTCCAGAAGAGCAAGACCAAGGATGTGGGGACACCATGGAAACCATGGACACAACTCTGGTCCCATGAAATTTTGCTCCAGAAAAATCACAGAGTCACAGAATGGTTTGGGTTGGGAGAGATCTTCAAGATGATCTCATTCCAGCCCCCTGCCATGAGCAGGGACACCTTCAACAATCTCAGGTTGATCCAAGCCCCATCCAATCTGGCCTTGGACATTTCCAGGGATGAGATAGCCACAGCTTCCCTGGGAAACCTGTGCTGGGGCCTCACCACCCTCACAGGGAAGAATTTCATCCCAATATCCCATCTAACCCCCCACTCTGGCAGTGGGAAGCCCTTCTAATTCCCCCTTGTCCTGCCACTCCATTCCTTATCCAAAATCCCTCTCCAGCTCTCTGGGAGCCTCTAGAGGCACTGGAAGGGGCTCTGAGGTCTCCTTGGAGCCTTTTCTTCTCCAGGTGAACACTCCCCTCTCCTTCAGCCTGGCTCCAGAGCAGAGGGGCTCCAATCCTCTGATCTTTGTGGCCCCCTCTGGACTCACTCCAACAGGTCCATGCCTTCACCCATTTTCTGTGCTTGTGCTCCAGCTCCCTGACCAGCTTGACGTCTTCCACGGGACTTTTTCCAGTTTTTCAATGGATTTCACTTCCCTGAGAAAAAAAAATAAATCTCCCAGAGTAGAAAAACTGCCAGGTCCCTGACGACTCACCAGTGCACCCAGCTGCTGGATAGTCTGCTCTGCGCTCCTGTCTCCTTACCTGTGCCCCTTCACCAGGCTGGGATTTCTATTGGAAAACCCTGTCATAAAGCTGGATATGGCTTTGTCCCCAACAGGGCAGCTCCAATCTCCCGCTGTCTGCAGTGATTCTCTGAGGGACAATGATGAATTGGCTGCCACTGATCCAAATCTACAAAGAAATTCCCCAGGAGTCAGGACCTGTTACCAGAAGCATTACTTCTTATTCTTTTCTATTATTTTATTTTTATTTTTCATTCTCTTTTTTTCTGTTCTTTTTCTCCCAGATGAGTCAGCACAGGCCATAATCCCTCGCTCAGATCAAGGGATAACAGGAGGGAAGCAAGACAATCTCTTCCTTTCCCAGTGAGATATTTCACAAAATAAAAAGCTTGGATCATGCTGAACGTGCCTGGATGACCAACTGCTGGAATTAAAAAGCTCTCAGAGATTTAACAGCCAACCAGTGTTAAATTTTGCTTCCTTTTAACCATGAAAACAGCAACGGAGCCTGACTAACAAGGGACAATTAACTGGAAAACAATCGGAGTTAGAAAAGACACTGTGAGCAGCTATAGAAATATTCTCCATAATATCTTAAAATAATATTCATCCATGCTTAATAAATGCCTAAACATTCCCCTTTGGCCCTCAGCGTGAAGATCAAGGGATCTTTATTGTCATCAACTAATATTAAAGTGTTATTGCAAACTCTGTATGATTCTATGGGGATTAGAACACCTGGAAGTTTGGAGTAGCAAAGTTTGAAACCTACCAAAATTTTATATTCATAAATCTTCACTCCTGAGCCTTTCAGTCTTGGCTCTAGAAGGTCTTCCCAGATTCCATGTCTGGTGCCTTGCTAAACTAAATCTGTCTCTCAAATATATCACATGATCCATCCATGGAAATGCTCAAGGCCAGGTTAGATGGGGCTTGGAATAACCTGATCTAGTAGAAGATGTCCCTGCCCATGGCAGGGGGGTTGGGATAAGATGATCTTCAAGTCTTTCCCAACCCAAACCATCCTGAGATTCTTTGATTCCTAAAGGAAATTCTTTGCCACATGACCAGCAGCATTTTCCCTCTGGCTGAAAAAAAAAAAGCAGGTGTATTTCAGCTTCTCTAGCTACTCAGGAAATCCACCCTTTGCTGCCAAATAAACTTCAGATTTCCTCGACATCCTGAATTCTCTTCCAGTCCAAGTGCCTGGCTGTTTTCACTGTGAGGAGCTGTTTATTCTGAGGGAATATCGACCTTCTAACAATCGCACTGTTTCAGTCCTCAGGGCCTCAGCTGCCTCAGGAATTTCCATGCAGATAATTTCCATGATGTTCTTCTACCCTGTCATTATTTCCAAGCTGGCACTGAACAATGTCAGTGTGGTTTGGTTAATAATTCCGAGGCTGTGGCTTTGAGTATGGATTTTTTGCAACACAGTTGGGCATTAGGAAGAATTTCGTAATGGAAAAGGTTATCAGGCAGTGGAAGGGGCTGCCCAGGGAGGTGGCAGAGTCTCCATCCCTGGAGGTGTCCAAGGATGTGACACTCAGTGCTCTGGACTGGGTGACAAGGTGGAGATGAGCCACAGGTTGATCTTGGAGATCTTTTCCAACCTAAATGGTTCTGGGATTCTGAAGGGAAATGTAAGAGGAATTTTATGTTCTGAGGAAGTTCATGGAAGACCTGCTGCCATCCCTGATCTCCCCATGAATTCTGGTCTGAGATCATGCAGAAAGATTTGCTTTTGGGTGGTTCACACTGAAGTAATCAGGAAATATGGATATTTCAACTTGGTCAAGTGGAAGATGTCCCTGCCCATGGCAGGGATGATCTTTAAGGTCCCTTCCAACCCAAACCCTTCTGTGACTCCATGATCCTCTGATAGAGCATTTTTGATTATCAAGTTCATCCTTCTGCAAAAAATCTTGTTTCAAAATTTTCTCTTTCCTAGAACAGTAGATAAGAACACAAGATGAAATTTTTAAAACCTGTTATTTTTGGAGGCATTTCTAAGCTGAAATTTTTCTCTCTCTTGTGGCAGCCGTGTCTGACAGTTAATTATATTAGCTATAAAAAATTTCCACTTTGTTTTTGCTTTTATTTCTACTTTCAGCCACTGTTTCTTGAATCTCTTGCAAAAATTACCTCCTTCACACCAGTCTGGACCACCTTCTGTTTGAGGGGCAATTTGTTTGCCTGATATGGGTCTTCTAGACCTCAGGAAGACCCTCAAACCTTCATCTGCTGGTCCAGAGGGGGAGGTTACCCCATCCCATCCACCACTGGATAATCATGGCTAAATTGCCATGGAAACAGCCTTTTGGACACTTGGATAATGCAGAAAATGTGAATTTGAGCTCAAATACAGCTGACCCAAAGGCTGTTGGTGCCATCTTTAGTTGAGACAGATTCTGCAGTTGATCTCAAAGACTCATCCTGGACTTCACCGGGATATCTTTGTTCAACAAATTTTGGCAAAGCTCAGGGTGGGCACTCAAAATTCAGGGGTTTTTATGGTTTAGGCAATCCAGCAGCATTTTGAAGAGCTAATGCTGAAAAAGCAGAGAAAGGAATGAAATAATCTTAATTTGGAGATGAAAAAATCATGTTAGGACTTGAGGTTATAGGGTTGTATCATCCCACCTCCTCAGGTTTCCCTCATCCACACCTCCAACTATTTTTCTTATCACTACGGGGAACAAATACTTCCCAGAGCAATTACACTCTCTGGGTAACATTATTTCTGAGATCTGGGTTTGTTCACTCAGAGAAATAAAAAAGAAACAGCAGATAAAAAAATAAATGAGATATTTTAATATTTGGAGATATTCAAAACATGTCTGATCCTTCCTCTCGTGTTTTATCCCCTTAAATCGTGCCTGGTGAGGCTTCAGTGCCACCAACCCCTATTGTTGCAGTCTTCCAAATAATTTTATTTAGGGAAATAAAATGTAGAAGGTGATTTGAACGTTAATGATGTGAGTTATGAGTTTTTTATGTGTCAAATCCATCTCTGCTTAATGACCTAAGTCACTGCAGGCTCCTGGTTAAGGTAGATAACGTGGCCCCCTCAGAGAACACCACAGGACTAAGTGGTACCTCACTTAACAGTTCCCTCGAGTCCGTGTGGTGATGAATAACAAGAATCTGTGAGTTAGAGAGAGATCAGAAGAGTTTAGGGCACCTCAACCTTCTTCATTTCAATCCTGCTCCTCAGAAAAGAGCCTCCCTTGATGGGAGTGAGGTAATATGGATCACATCATCTGAGGGTTGGATGAATCCTTGAGCGGTCTGTGTTTGCTCATCCACTTTGGGAGGGGAACAATCAGATCTGTGCCCAGTTCCACATTTCTGTTTGGATGTGGATTTTGTGTTTTCTCCTGGCCTGCAGTGCTGAACAATGGCTGTGACTCACAGTTTACACAGGGTCCATCACCGCGAGAAGCAAAGCAGAGCTTTCATAACTGCGGTGGAAGTTCGAAAGTGAAAAACAAGGTCAAAATACTGAGTCTGTCTATCAGGAGTGAAACAGCACAAGCCCATCTGTTCTCTCTGGTCTGCATGGACTGCTATGGTCTGGAATTGGTTCATTTTATATGGTGAAATGGGATTAAGGGAAGAAATTCCTCCCTGAGAAGGGAGTGAGGCCTGGCGCAAGTTGCCTACAGAAGCTGCCTCATTCCTGGAAGTGTCCAAGGCCAGGTTGGATGGAACTTGGAGCAACCTGGACTAGTGCAAAGTGTCCCATGTCAGGGCCTGGAATAAGATGATCTTTAAAGTCCTTTCCAACCCAAATAATTCTGGGATTCTATGTGTGATAAATATATTACAGTGTTTCTCACATATGGAAAAAGAGTTGAGTGGACTTGCCTTTAATTCTTCTTCACCTTAGCACCATGCAGCCCATACACACATTCCCCCCTGTTCACAGCTGGCTCAGGCCCAGCTGTGTTGAAGGTACATCTGCTTCCAAAGTAAAAATCATGGATTCATTAAGGCTGGAGAAGACCTCCAGGATCATCCAGCCCAACCTTTGGCTGAGCACCGCCACGTTCACTAAGCCATGGAGTAAAGTGCCACGTCTACTCGTTTTTAGGGCGCTTCCAGAGATGGTGACTCCAGCATTTCCCTGGACAGCCTGTTCCAGTTCTTAACCACTCTTTCAATGAAAAAAAATCTTTCAGGATATCCAGCCTGAGCTGCCCCTGGAGAAACTTGAGGCTATTCCCCTTGCCCAATTGAAGTGTGTGTATAGGAATTATGGCATTTACCTCCTCTTCATAGTTACTGTAGATTTTACACTACATTTATCTGCACAGAGAAACTGTGCCATGCACAGCTCCACAGACACCAGCAGAGGAGTAATAGAATAAGTCCCAAAAAACCCAGTGAATTGGCATTAATGCAGAAAAAAAAAAATAGAAAAATGAGCTGAAGTATTTTTGCTATTCAGAACCGTTGGACTGAAACAATTCGGGTCCATTTAACAGCTGAATTCCTCAGAGGAAAAGAAGGATTTCTCTAGGGATGAGGTCCTTTTTCTTTGTTCACAGACAATATTTAATTTAGAAATTTAGCCCCAAACAACAAACCATTAAGAGGCAAAAAGCTTTTGATGCTGGTTGAGTAACTGCTCTGCTCAACCCAAGCTGAAAGTTTATTTCAACAAAAGGAGTTGATTGTTTTGGGTTCATTTAACCCAAGAGAGTTTTTATCCTGCCTTCATTACTCCACTTTATCCCCTGAACAAGAGCAAAGACACGAAAAACAATTGATGCACCTTTTACATACAACCTGAATTTATAATACAGCTGGAAACCACCAAAGTCTGAGCTCTTACTGCCCCAGGTCTTACCTGCAATCAGCAGAAAGGTTTTGAAAATATTTGTGTCTGTTCCTGGTTTTGTTTTGGATGAATTCAGCAGTGTCCAGCACTCTCTGTTCTCTTAAATCCAAGCAGGGACCAATCCCCCAGAAAAACGCTCCTGTTTCCCTCCCCACCTTGCTCAATGAGAAAGCCATAAAAAATTCACAGCCACTAATGACCTGCTTGGCCCCAGCTTTATTATCTAATTTGGAGCTCATCTCTTTTATTTTACTTTTTAATGGCCTGGTTTTATCAAAGTGTGCAAAAAGGGGTGGTTGAAGTAAAGCCGCACACCCATAAAACTGGACTTTATTGGAGAAATTATTAAACTGATCCTATCTCAGCTCATGAGTTTTGTCACTTTTATCCTTTCAATTCTCTCCTCTATTCAGTAGGGGAATGACTGAGCATCTCTGGGGTTAAAACACAGCAGTTTTATGAAATTACATGATAATTTATAAACACACAGATTTTAGCAGCCACATCTTCTGCAGGATGATGGAGAAGGGGAACAAATCCAGATGCCCTTCAATCCTTAAGTTCTGTGAGGGAGCTGAAGTGCTCCCACCCAGCTCAATATTTGTACTGAGAAGCTCTCAGCAATAATTAAAGACAAAACTTTGAAAATCTTAAAGTGTTTGTTGACATTTCTACGTGTCTCATGTTGCAACTTACCCGTGGTATTGCTGACACCAGTCTTGAATGTGAGGTTCTCCTTCCGCCACTTAATTAACAAATGCTAATAAACTAATCATGGAATCATAGAATGGTTTGGGTTGGAATGGCTCTAAATCTGAAAGAGAGTATATATAGGTGGGATACTGGGAAGAAGTTCTTCCCTCTGAGGGTGCTGAGGCCCTGGCACAGGTTTCCCAGAGAAGCTGTGGCTGCCCCATCCCTGGAAGTGTTCAAGGCCAGGTTGGAAGGGGTTTGGAGCAACCTGGGATAGTGGAAGGTGTCCCTGTCCAGAGCAGGGAGCTGGAATGATCTTGTGATCTTGAAAGTCTTTTCCAACCTAAACTATTCCATGATTCCACGAACAGGGCAGGAATAATTGCAAGACTTTGGTTTAGAGAATCCCTGAGCCTGAGAGCAGCACACCTCAACACAAATGTAGGAAAACCCAAATTCAGTTGTTTTTATTTTTGACAGATGCTTCATCACCATTCATGGATTCATCCATCCATGGGATTCTTCCATGGATGGGATGGGATGGGATGGGATGGGATGGGATGGGATGGGATGGGATGGGATGGGATGGGATGGGATGGGATGGGANATGGGATGGGATGGGATGGGATGGGATGGGATGGGATGGTGGATTTCTGTGAGCTTGCAAGTCCTTAATCAGGTTGCTTCAGTGGCTACAGAGGGCTGAGAACTTCTGACAGAACAGGAGAAACAGGATCAAAGAATCAGGATCATGCCAAGGCACCTCTTCCCAGTGAGAACTTCGGGTTCAAGAGATTCTGCTCCAGTTTCAAAGTTGCTCTCTAGAACTCCTCAATTTTCCAGCTTCCTCTGTTTTCCAGCTCTTCCCCTCCAGCAGCACTAACAGCATCCAAAGGTAATGATTTGCTGAGATGTCATTTTCCTGTTTTGGTTTCTCCATCAGCCTCTGGGCACTGAGAGTCTGCAGGGTGACAACTGTGACCCCTGGTACTCTCCTAGGAACCATTGTCTTACCCTGGAGTAGCTGTAAAACCTGGGATTGACAGTGAGTTTGGCAATTAAAAGTGGCATAAGAAAAGCCCATGGGGTGTTGATGTCTCCTGACTTTTCAGGAGTTGTGTCTGCAGCATCCAGAAGGAAAAAAAAAAACAAAAAAAAGCAAAGGAGATACTCATAGGGGAAAAATCCCTGTGCAGACAGAGCCAAGTTCCTCAGATCCATTATAACTCATTTCTCCAAGCATCCATGGGAAACATTTGTTTCCCTTTTAACATCATCATTGACATTTCATTGTCACAAACCTCCCAGATGCCTCACTCTTTCAGGAAGATATTAATGGAAGCTGAGAGATTATTTGCATCCCTGGAGTTTTTAGACTGGGAAAGAGGTTTTGGGAAAGTCTGATGTGATTTTTTTCCACCATTCTTTTCAACCTGAGGAGGGATGTTTTCTTCTCCTCATGGCAGCTATAACTTCCCTCATAATTGATCAGTTAGAACTTACTTAGACTAAATCCTGGTTAAATCCCAAATTTTGCAGACAACAATATTTGGAATCAAATTGCATTTTCCCTCACAGCTGCTTTTCCTAACCCATCTTTGCAAAGAAGAACAGTCCCTCTGTACAGATCCAGGACACCGAGATTCATTTAAGAGTTATGCATTTTTTTCATTTTCCTAAGAGGAATGTGCAAACAGAAATAAAAATTAAAGTCTCAGACTCCCATGGGCTTTCCTGGCACTTTGTGATCCCTTTATTTTCCATCCTGGACACAAGACCAGGACCACATTTTGTACAAGGTTCACTTGCCCTTGATGTGACATCTCCAGTTATTCGGTTGGATTGTTGGCAGCTAAAACCAGTTCTATATCTCATGGCATCTTTTATCTTCTTTTGAATATATTTTTATTTTAAAAAACCCTTAATTTTCAAGTGAACAAAGTAAAAGGCAACTCTACAATCAGGAACTAAAAGAGAACAGAACATTTTAGGCTCCATGAGAGAGAGAAATCTCTCCTGAGCTTCACAAATCTGTCTGTAGACATCTGTCAAGAGAAAAAGCTCTTTAGGACGGAGAGACAGGGCTTGTTCACCTGCTCACATCTTGATTCAGAAGTTTGGAAACTCAATGTCCTTATTTTTAACATTTCCAGGGATGGTAAGCTAAGACCTTCTCCTTTCTCACTGGAGAGTTTTGTTGGTCATGCAATTGGTTGTGCCTTGGTTCTGCAAAATACTGGAGCTCCTGCTTCCAGGAATATTCAACAGGAAATACCTGGAGAATTCATGGAGAATGGGCAGATGTGGCAACAAGACTTTTGGAGAGGCATCTTTGTCCATTCGGGATCCAGAGCCCAAAATGTGTGAGACAGAGGCACTTGAGCAGATTTCCAAGGAATGCAGAGCAGCTGCTTTGGAAGGGCTGGCCTCACCCACATTTAATGTCACAAAGACAGGAGAAAGGAGGTCTGAATGGGAATCTTCTTCAGGAAGGAGGAGAAACAAAAAATAATCCAGCACCTGGATTGTGGGAAGTACAAGTTCTTCACCCTTGGTCCAATTAATCCAACAAAACGGGGTCTGTAATGCTTGAGGAAAAGTTTTTTGGGAGTCACTGTGGAGATTGGATTTGCTTGTGGTAATTCACACTTGTCAAAGGGGAAAGGAAAAGGCTCCAACTCATAATGCCCCAAAATCCAAATTAAAAATATGCAACCATAAATCCTGGATGGTTCAGCCAGGGCAGCCTCCCACTCCTGAGAAAAACAGAGAAGAAAAAGCATTCAATTATTCTGCCAACTTCCAGAAGAGGGAAATATTTTCATTTGCTCATTGATAGCTACCATTAACCTTAGAAAAGAGCAACAGCTCTTCAATTAATGAAAAGAAAAGAAAAGAAAAGAAAAGAAAAGAAAAGAAAAGAAAAGAAAAGAAAAGAAAAGAAAAGAAAAGAAAAGAAAAGAAAAGAAAAGAAAA